>NC_051178.1:123159808-123225141 GCF_013339695.2 Rhipicephalus sanguineus | reverse complement strand
CGTTGAATTATTAAAGGCGAAGCTTAAGTTGAAAGCTCGAGAAGCCGAAGCGAGACGCCAGCGCCGGCAACAACAACAAGCCACCTGGGGCCGATGCGCCACCAACCTCGAAATGTACGGAGGATTTACGGTTTACCAGATTTACCTCCGGAGCTTCGCCCACTCATCGTCATTCACTTCGTGGATATGGCGGGATTTTTTTTTATCCCGTGTGTGCGTGCGTATGTGCGTTTCTTTTTCTCTCTCTCTCTACACCCCATTTCTTGCCCATATTTCCCTACACCAGTGCTGGGTAGCAAACGAGATGCTAATATCTGGTTAACCTCCCGGCCTTCCTTCTTTCATCGCTCTCTCTCTCTCTCTATTTCTTCTTCTGCTGATTCTTTATGTTTTAAAAACGAACGCCAAAATACTTTCTGAGAGCTAACATACTTGCAGCACAAACTGCGTATACAATTCAGCTAACTCATATACAAACGCGAATAACTCTTCTTCATTTCCAACGACTTATAATAACACGGCATAAGGCACGGAAAAGACATACGAGATCTTAAGTTTGTGATATTTCTGCTATAGTTGTTGGCACCGTCATATTTATTTTGCACACGCCATTTATGAACTGCGCAGCCTTGCCGATCGAGTTGTCCAGCTGAGTGCGTCACAGTGAACCACAAGGCTATTGATCAAATTAACCGTATGATATATACTTGAGAGATAACTCTTGCGACTAACGTTTCGCTGTTCAGGAAACAAGATGTTCAATGTAGACATACTGTAAGTAGCAGTAAATAGCGTAAAGAAATCAATGGTCGTTTTTTTTTAAGTCGTTCTACTCACGCATGACCTTCAATCGATGAGGCACTTTAGTCTGAATATGTAGTTTTTTGCTCAGTATACTTCGCGGCCTTGTTTAAAACGCCAGTGTGAGATCTCCGGTGTTCTTTTGATTTTAGTGCAACCAATTCTTGCTTAGTAGTGTTATTTTTTATTATTCAAAAGACTGCCCTTTGGCATGACATATGTACATAATATCACGAGAGGCGCGTCACATGTAAAAAAACAAGTTAAACTCGTTAGTGGTGTTATTCATTTGCCTAGTGAGACGCACTTCAACTAAATTCACTTCATGATTTCCACTCAGCAAACACGTTCATCCCATCCACCCTCTTACAACATTCAGTGATGTCAAGAAAAAAGCGTTCGGAAACACTGCCAATCTTCTGAGCGCTTCGTATGAAGCTGGTTAAGAAATGCGTATGGGTAGCTATGAAGGAATGCTTCACAATTGAAAAATATTCTGCTTTGGGCATCGAACCGGGACAGTGAATTAAACTGAGTAATCGCTCTGCTCTGGAGTGCAAAGGTGTTTCTTAATACGAGTTGCGGGTGTTTGCCTATGTCTCCACCGCGATATATTGGTAGCAGTATTCATTTAGTTCGTTTCTCAAGCGCGTTTGATGACCTCGCTCTACCATATCAGCAAATGAAGACACTAGGACACTGCATGGTGGAGCCGCATCAATTGACAACTCAAGCGCAGGGACACTGAATACGGTAAAGTAGTTCTGCAAAAATGCGGAAGGTGGAGCAAGTTTCATAAAGAAAGAACTGTCATCCAACATTGTTCAACACGTGCCACACCCAGGTATTCATGTTATACCTTGTATGTTAAAGTATAAGTGTTATAGCTTGTATGTTATAAGTAAAATGACAACTTTACTACTTTTATTCTAAAGCATGCCTGCGGTAATGTCCAGCCTAAGGCGCACGAGAGCGCGAACCACTCTTTCTCTCGCGTTCAGGTGTCGCTTCGCTTACGTCGACCACTCACAAAACGCAATTATTGAAGATTACACAAAAATACGTGGCGAACCAGCACCCAATGTCGACAACTGCTCTCACTTTCCCACCCCATCTACTAGAACACGAAGGGCGAGCGAATGAATTAAGTTACTTGACCAGAAACTTATTAGCGCCGTCTAATTACACGCTTCAAGGGCTACCAGCCCTCGTGTGTGCAAAAGAACATTGGCTGCTTATGGATCGAAGGAAGTTAATTTGAGCTTGCTGTCAAGAAACAAGAAAAAAAAAAAAGCTAACAGAGCTGCGTACAGCGAAGGTGTGTTGACGTGAGCTGATCAGGCTGCAGGCCTCCCCTAAACTCTAGGTGCAGTTCAAGTGTCAACTCTGGGATTTGAATATCGCTAATGTGACACGGCGTTACGAAGCTGAAAGCGACGAGTTCTTGATTTTCTCGTTTTATATACAACGACCGCCTAATTTTCTCGATTCGCAAAAGCACATCTGCCGTACGTTCGCAACCACCCAGGCGTTAAAGAAACACGAGGTTTTCTACATATGAGCAATGCGCATCGAACTGCGTTTAACACGATTAAGCTTAGTGTACGCTCGGGGTAATATGTCACTAGAATGGAGATCAGTCGTGCTATACAATACATTTCGCCGATGCAGCTATTAATTCTTGCGGGATTCCGCAGAATTGATTTGCAATAATAGTGTACATACATGGAGGCGTTGTCGGAAACGAGAAAACCTAAAGTGTAAAAAACCAACAGTTTCGAGAGTTGAACTCTCTTCCAAGTCCTTAACATTTTCAAAGCACAGGTGTAACATTGACCCTGCCCTTTATACTAATATACTTATTCGGGATGATAAGTTCTACGCAGTAACAGCACAACGTGGCACAAAATATCTTTAGTCCGCATAAGAATAAACAATTTGAGCAAAATGTGTCGATGCAAATCAAACACACGCAGTATGGCTTAGACTGCGTCAAACAGATAAGCCAATGTCACAAACTTTCAGAGGAGGCGCAATTGCAGCAATAAAGCTGTATTCGTGACAAAGTAAATTAGAAGAAACGACAGCGACCGCTCGTCTGGGAGTGGGGCAACACGCTAGTGAAGAACGCAAAATGCCCAGTTACACCATTAGTCATGGCGGCTAAATGGCACTATAACAACCTGCACTGCTCGGTGTCGTAAATCACGCCACAGCGCCTGGCGGTTTGTACTCGGGCGTGTCCCTCAGGTCCTGTACAACCAACCACAATAACCACAGCGCTCGGCACATCGCAATGCACGCCAGCTGGCTGCTCTTCGTGCGGCGTATTGTTTGCTGGCTCGCGCCACCCGCTGGTTGTAATGTGTATATAGTGCATTGATGTGGCCGAGTGAATCTATGGGGACCGCACTGCAGACAGATTCCAGCAGTGGCGGGTTGATAACCGCTGACGATGGTGGTCGACCGGTTTGCTAGCGAGCACACGCCTAAAAGGCCTTGGAAGTTGTGTACCGCATCCCTCCATGCCTGGAGAATAACATGCGCCCTGTAATCAGGTCACCAGTCGATAGCAAAATGTTTCTCATCGTTTGACTGCGGCCTATCGGTGAACCACATTTCTTTCACGTATTCTTTTTTTACAGCAGAGCTGAAGTTTAAGCTCAGAGAAAGTCCGTCGGCCATGTATAAAAATGATCATCATCATGAATCGGCACGCGCTCTCTTCGTCGTCTTCTTCATCTTCTTCGCTCCCAGGACTTGTGCACGAATTTGTCCGGCGTGTGATGCAATAACTTTGATGAGCGAGAGCATGAATTCAGAGAGAGAAAGAAAAATAGAGATAGACAAAGAAACAGAGAGAGAGAGAACTAGAGAGACAGAAAGTGAAAAAGAAAGGCAAAAAAAGACGCTCAACTACGTCTGTGAAGACACGTTTCACTTTCGTGTTATACCAATTTCTATGACAGAGGGATCAGCCATGTTTTTTAACACGAAGGTGTTTTATGCCGTGGTCCTCCAAGTACTTCCGTTACCGGATATGACGTTGATAAAATGGACGCCAACGCGTGAGAAAGAAAAAAGCCGGGAAAAACATCCGCCGCTGCGAATCTAACCCACGATGCTGCGGCCGCGACGGTAAGCGCCCGACGCTTAACCAACTAAGCTAGCTTCGCAGATGCTGGACACTTCACAAACGCGCCTTATATTTTGCACACATTCTCTCTCGCAAGGTGCTCTCTGTTGGCGGTGTGGATAGGCGGGGCGGAGCGGGGGTTGTGCCGCCGTCTGTGAGAGGTGAAAAGAAGTAGTGCGTCACGATCGACATTTACTACCGCTTACTCCGAGATTGCGTGCGATATCGGAGGTCATGGTAAAAGTGTCTCGATACCAGCGAGGGAGACTGGCCGTGCTGGCGTCGCCGAGGCACCCTACGCAGTTACGTTCTTTGCCTTTCGCTTCGTGTGAGCGTGCGCCGGCTCACGGAGTAGTGCATCTTCCACATGCACCAACGGAATTTCTCCGCTGCCGACTACTTCGATTGCGACAGCACCGACTAACAAAACTGCTGCAATACGTGTTGCAGAAAGGACACGATTTCGACGGGCGAATGTCGTGCCTTGGTGGACCGAGACAGAGGCCAGCGGCACGCACGCGTTTGCGGCTCAAGCTAAGAACGTCTACGAACTAGGCGTCAACATGGGTGCATCCACACCAATCGGTGCTATAGCTGCCAAACACGAATAGACATTGTACAAGCTCTCATATATCACTACAGTATAAGCACTACTTCTGTGTAGATACGTTTCACTTTCGTGTTATACCGATTCCTATGACGGAGGGATCAGCCATGTTTTTTTTATTATTTACCTGCATAGCGACTTTTCGGTCAGGGACATGGATGCATGATTTTTCGCGCACAACCAACCACGCCGATACCGACGCCGGAATTTCTGCGACACGGGCTCTTTAAGGCTATCGCGTTAAAATGAAGAAAGAAGGCCGCCAAGCTCCGCTCTTCATTCAGGCTTAGCATTGTACTAGTGCGAAGACGTTTTAATTTTTTTGTCACTGTGCTGCTAAATACAGATACACTTTGTTAGTTTAAATATACAAGGAATGTGAAAGGTGAAAAGGCAGCATTCTCGGCCGCGGTGGCTGCATTTGGATTGAGACGCAATGCTATAGAGAGGGATGTGTGCTTAGATTTATGTGCTTGTTAAGGAGCCCCAGGTGGTTGAAATTTCCGGAGCCCTGGAAAAGGACTTCTCTGATAATCATATCATGGTTTTTAACAGCGAAGCTGTTTAAGCTAGCCGTAATGTGCCCCACCCTATCTCACAAAATAAGTCGGTATATGAAGAAAAAGTGGGTAGATCCCACTACTGACCAGTGGTCCACTAAAAATGAAGACAACAGTTATCCCGACAAACGGGTATGTGCCACAGAAATTTGTGCGGCTTGAGAAGAAGAGGACCCTCTGTGGTCGAGCGTCGGCCCACGCATCGTTCGTTCAGCCGTCTCTGCTTCGTCGCCCGTCTGTTGAAGACTCTGCTCCTTCGGCGTTAGGTGCATCCTCCTGGGGGGTGCGGCCATAACGGGCGGTGCTGATTCAGGCAGACAGAGTGATGTCTGTCTCGTCTCCCGGCCAGGCAAATGCTGCCTGGTCGGCCTGTCTTGCTCCTAATCATTTACCGATTGATGTTTTCTTGCGCAGCGGTCTGAGCAACGTTCCAGTGGCACTGGTTCCAACAAATGGGGAGTCCATTCGAATGAAGAATCCGAAAAGCATTCAGGAAGAGCTCCGGAAGGTGACTGAACATTTCCAATTGATCACTGAGGTGCGTCAGTTTGGTCGTGGGGGTATTTTGTGCTGTTCACCGGACCAGGCCTGCGTTTCAGATCTTCTAAAGTGCACTACATTTGCCTCCCTCCCAGTGAGCTGTTTTATACCTTCTCACTTGGCCTGTGTTAAAGGTCTAGTTCGTGGGGTGGACTCGAGCCTTTCCCCGTCTGAAATTCTAGAGATGTTTTCTGTAGCAGGAGCAGTCTCAGTGTTCCGTTGCACGCGCAGCGTTGACGGCAGAAAGATCCCGACCGAGTCGGTGATAGTTACCTTTGCTGTTACAACTAGACCGACAGAAATCAAGGCGTGGCCACTGATATATCGAGTTGAAGCGCTATCTCCTCGCCCACTGCAGTGCTATAAATGCTGGCGTTATGGTCATAGTGTAAAGGGATGCAGGTCAGTAGCCCGGTGTAAACTCTGTGCAGGACAACACAATGCTGACGAATGTGCATCACAGGAAAGGTCCTGTTGTTTCTGCGGTGGTTCGCACTCAGCTGATGATGGTAACTGTCCCGCGAGGGCTCAGGAAATTCAAATAATGGAGACCATTGAACAAAAACGATGTTCTAGACGTGAAGCTCGAGCTGCCATCGCAGAGCGGTCTCGTGGGTACGCTAATGCTACGAACCGTAGTAATAATGTCACAGATTCCTCACTCTCAGAGGTAATAGCTTCTACTGTTGAAAAAACAATGACAAGGATAATGGAGAATCTTTTTGTAACGCTGACGGAATCGTTGGCTCAAATAGTGAACGCACAGATGACTCAAATCCTGATGAGTGTAAACCAACCGGAAGGAACCCCGTTACTTTCTTCAACACAGGAGGTAAACACAGGCTCGCAAGAACCAGTTTCCTTGAAAACCAGCCGCACGAAAATAGCACCTGATGAAGAGCAGTTATATTCACCAAAACCCGGGCCATCGAACACTAGCCGTAAGATAATTCCCGTTGAACAAGAATTGGAATGGAGCTCAGATTCAAGTTCTCTTGATTCACAAATGGAGACAGAATCTAGAAATATGAAACGGCGGGCATCGCCTAGAAAGCAATGTTCTCCAATGAGTCCAAAAGGGAAGAGCAAAAAATATAAGGAAATCGCATCAAAAACGACTTTTTGAAAGATAGCATATTGGATAAGGCAGTGAATGCTGCCGGTATCTCGTCAAAATAGGTGGATTAAAAATTTTACAGTGGAATTGCCGGTCAATTTTTTCTGCATCAACAGATTTATTTTACCTCTGCAATCAACATTCACCTGATGTTATTGTGTTACAAGAAACTTGGCTTTCGAAAGAAAAGAGCTTTCATCTAAAAAATTACCGCATATTTCGTTTAGACCGACCCTCTCGGGGTGGCGGTTTAGCAGTCTTTATTTCTCTGAAATTTGTTCATCGGGTAAGAATTACAGCTCAAGTAATGAACTTAGAAAGCGAAATTTTAGCATTAGATATTTCCCTTCCGGGATGTCTTCCCTTTTCATTAGTAAATGCATATTTTCCAGCAGGTGTTCAAAATTCTAACGTTTTAGATTCTGTAATTACATCTTGCAGGAAAGAAATTCTATTGGCAGGAGACTTTAATTCGCATCATATTTCATGGGGTTTCAGAACAGATACGTGTGGGAAACGTCTGTGGGATTTCGTTTCTAAGAATAATTTAACATTTATTAACCAGCGAACACCAACTTTCGCTTGTAATCGGTCTATTTCTGCGATTGATCTTACTTTCTATAGTCCCAGACTCTCTGTTTCTACATGGTCTACTTTGAACTCGGGTACTAGTAGTGACCATTTTCCTATATTCTTTGAGCTTGTGTTTCCCGTCACTTCACTAAACAGCAAGTCGATTACTCCCATCAATTTTAATACATTTGAAAAGGTGCTACGAGTAGTTTTGTCAAAACGAACAGATGAAAATGAAGAGCGAAATGCTATGAACTTCAGTGATCTGATAAAGAAATCTCTCAATAAAGCTAAAGTTACAGTAAATGTTTCTAAAAGCAATTCTTCTAATCCTTGATGGAACTCAGATTGTACACAGGATTACAGACTAAGAAAAGCTGCGTGGCGTAAACTGCTCTACAACCAATGTCCTAAAAATTGGAGGGATTATAAGTATGCGGCTGCGGTTTTTAAACGAACAGTCGCCACTGCGAAGGATTGTCATGATAACCAACGTTCAGAGTTCCTTTCAAAGCCTGGTAATAGGAAACCCCTTTTTAATTTCCTTAAAGCCAAAAAAGTAATTCCGTCACCAATTAACATCGAGTCGGTAGTCTCCACGCCAATTGAGTTGTCTAGTTTCCTGGAAAATATTGCCAAAGATCTTGAAAGTCGCTTCACGGCTGCTTGTTCATTCCACTCACGGTCCCCTGTCAAAAGTGACGACTTTGAAGAAGTGACAGCTTCGGAACTAGCACAACTAGTGAAGATCTTGCCCAATGCTGCGCCAGGTCCTGATGGCATAAGCGCATCGGTAATAAAAATTGTACATAAAGTTTCGCCCCAGGATTTACTTGCAATAGTTAACCACTCTATTAGAAATTCATGGATCCCGCCTGAGTGGAGAATGGCGAAAATAATTCCTTTATTAAAAAAGCATGGAGCTGGATTCACTTTAGATAACATCAGGCCTATTTCGCTCACATCTAATCTGGTAAAACTAATCGAAAGAATCTTACACATTCGGATAGAAAATTGGTTGAACGAAAACATGATTTTGAGCCCATGCCAAATTGGATTCAGGCGTGGCTACTCCATTTGGTGTGCCCATGTTGACTTAGAAAGCAGGATACAATTAGCTCGCTCTAAGAAACACTTTTCCGCTTTAGTCACTCTCGATATTACAAAAGCTTATGACAGCGTAGAACACGTTAAATTAATAAATTCGCTAACGCAAGTAGATTTACCACACTACTTCGTTGCATGGGTATATTCCTTTTTACAAAACAGAGAATTTTATTGCTCTCAATATGGTGTGTCTTCTTCAAGCTATAAACAAACTTTCCGCAAGGCTCGGTATTGTCACCATTATTATTTAATATATTACTGTGTACTATCCCTGTACAACATGACGTGCAGGTGTATGTATATGCCGACGACATTGCATTTTTTGCTTCGGCTGCAGATATACATACACTGTATCAAATTCTACAAATATATATGAACACTCTGGAAACGTGGCTTGAGGGCATTAATTTATCTTTGAACATAAGGAAAAGCGCAATGGTAGTTTTCCCACTAAGTGTCCCAGTGCAAATTTCGTTACTTTACCGACAAGATGTCATCCCGCAGGTGGAATCAGTCAAGTATTTAGGGGTGATCTATACCGAAAAACTAAATTAGGATGCGCATATAGAAAATATGGCAGCTAAAGGAGCACGGGCGGTAGGGATGTTTCGTAGAGTCAGCAGTAAACGATCTGGTTTACGTCGTGATGTGCTCATTATGATTTATTGTATGTATATACGCCCGATATTGGAGTTTGGCTGCGTCTTGTTTTCTGGAGCACCTGTGTACAAACTTCGACGACTGGTTCTGCTAGAACGCGAATCATTAAGATTATGTCTTGGGCTTACTAAATTTGTCGCAAATAATATTTTGTATAAAGAAGCGCGCCTGCCTTCTCTTCTTACACGGTTCCAAATTCTAACCGTACGTACCTTCCTAAGGATATATGCGACACCTCAGAGAAGGTCACTGTATGTTTTTATCAATGAGCCGACGTCCTTTTTTAACCAGCAGTGGTCTAGATTAAGGTGCCCACAAGTGATTGTCCCACAAAAGCTCTTGGAAAAAATACAAGTAAGCCTTCGTGAGGTACTTGTACTTAACAGATCTCCTCAAACAATTAGAATAGAGTTCGACAATATATTTCCTAAAGAATGCAAACATTTACCCAATAGGTACCTGAATGCCGTTTTGGAAGACCACCTGTCACATTTAGAAACAAACATCGTTATAGCGACTGACGCTTCAGTTTGTGAAGAAAAGGCAGGTGTGGGCATTGCATCCTCAGCTTTGGATTGGTCTTTTTCAATTCGATTACCCGACTTTACGCCTATTTATCAAGCGGAATTGCTTGCCATTGTCCTAGCCTTACGTAAATTGCCCCTATCAATAACAGAAGCTGTCATTCTGACAGATTGTTTATCTATCTGCTCTGCATTAACTGCACCTAAGTTCTCGAATGCCTTAGAAGTATTTTATTCCCTTGTCCCAAGACATTATCGTCTTATTCGCTTAGTGTGGGTACCAGGGCACAAGGGTCTAACCCTCAATGAATATGCAGATGCACTTGCGGTGGCATCACATAATGGTCCCATAATCTCTATATTGCCGACGGTGGCGTTCGTGTCAGCAGCACGATTTGAAAAGTTTGCAACGTCGGATACCTTTGCCAAATCGGCTTTGGCAACATCTGAGTTTCCACACCTTAAGTATCCATGGAAAAATCGTTGGTGCTGCACTAGAAGGGAAGAAGTATCAATTACCAGGATAAGATGCCGCGTTCCCACACTGAACTTCTACCTACACAGGTCGGGTCTGGTACAGTCACCCTTATGCCTCCACTGCAACGAGAGTGAATCTCTGCATCAT
Organism: Rhipicephalus sanguineus; assembly: GCF_013339695.2. Lineage (NCBI taxonomy): Eukaryota > Metazoa > Arthropoda > Arachnida > Ixodida > Ixodidae > Rhipicephalus > Rhipicephalus sanguineus. The sequence goes on along the minus strand of NC_051178.1, from coordinate 123,214,891 downwards.
TTCTTTTTAACATGCAGATTGTTCACAAATCAAAGAAAACGATTGCTAGATCAACCTCTCCGAAGGATGGGCTTAAATTTATCCCTTCCGGTGATTATTTCCTTTGGTGCAACTGAAATGGGCTTTAGCCACAGGAACGTTTGCGCAGCCGTGTGCGAGTTTTTACGGGAAACAAAAAGAATAGAATGTTAAGTTTATGCATCATTTCACTGTTTCAACCTACTGAATTTTTTTTAGCATCTGGATTGTACCATCGAATCTAATTTTTAAACCATTCATTCCTAAACTTATTCGTATTGTAAAACAATTTAATTTCTAAAATAAGGTACCACCTGTTTCATGGCCGATCCCCCGTGGTGGGTTGCGCCAAGTAACTGAGGACCAACCAACCAACCAACTATCAGAAAACTCTCATGATCATAAACGGGCATGTGCCACAGAAAGTGGGTAAATCCCAATACTCAGCACTGGTGCAATAAAAAAAGAAGGCAACAGTTAGCCCAACACTAGGGAAAGGGAAAGGCAACGGCGGGTGCGAGAAGACCCAGAAGCGATGGAAGGCCTACGCGCACGACGACGTGCCCGTAGGAGATCTATGAGAGGTGCGAACGCTTGGTTGCAGCGCGAGTTTCTGTCTCAGGACTATAGACATCCGCGTCGTGTCTCTGACTGTGTGTGGTTCAACTCGAACCTCTCTGCTCTGAGAATCAATGTAGAAACAACCTAGCCATCACCTAGCTAAACCCTAGCAACAACCTAGAAGCAACCTAGAAACGACCCTCATCACCTATAGCTAAGGCCTAAAAACAACCTAAAAGCAACCAAATTAGTCCTCAGAATTGTCCAGTTTCGCTGTTTCAAGGCTTGCGCTGCTTAGTGCTTAGTGCAAGCTTTCTCTTTTTTTTTTTTTTTGACGTGAAATCCCAGAAATTATTATTGTTAAAAAGGCAGTATTGCGCGAACGCCTGCAAGTTCAGTAAATCGTGATGGATTTATTATCAACAACGTGCAAAAAAAAAAACGAAAACGGCCCGGCTATTTTATGTCTGTATTTTTTATGGATCATTTAAGGGTCTGCAACACAAACACGCACCTAAGGCACAATGAATAATAATGAAAGTATATTTTTTAATATGTTCAAAGGTACAGTAGATAAAATACTAGAAGTTCGAAGCACTTGAAAGTGTGGCAGCACAAGATATTACCAATCGACAGGTCGGTCCAGCGCGTAGGACATTTGAATAACTCCGCAATTAAGGATGCAGGACAGTGGGAATGCACGGATATACAGCATTCGTGCTTGCAAACAAACACACGGGTTTGCGGCCTCTTTTTTTTTCCGAATAAACCGATAGACCCACCTCACCCGACACAGAAGTGAGTCTTGGCAGCTCGTATGCACCAAACTGATTGGGCTGAAAAAAAATACACGCCATATCCACGAAGTGAATGATGATGAGTGGGCGAAGCTCCGGAGGTAATCTGGTAAACCGTCAATCCCCGTAAATTTTGCCCACTCGATTATCATACAAAGACCAGACACACAAATGCGGGGGTCCTCATATATGACGTTAAGCTCAGGGGAACGTTTGTTGTCGGCTTTGCCGTTTTGCCTTTCGAGGGCGAAAGCGCGTTCACGATCGTTTTCATCCATGGCAGAAACAGAATGTGTGGTCTGGAACGCGCTTGTACTTCATGGTCATCAGCGTCATCGTCATCGTTATCATCATAGTGGGTACATTGCACTATACTGGAACGCACATATTCTTCATGGTCATCAGTCGTCATCGTCATGGAACGCGCTTATACTTCATAGTCATCAGCTTCATCGTCATCGTTATCACGTGTAGTGGGTACATTCCACTATACTGGAACGGGCTTATTCTTTCATCAGTCGTCGTCATCGTCATCTTTATCACATGGAGTGGATACATCCCACTATGCGTGGCTACCTACTACTACATGCTACAAAGGAGGGACAGGCCCACACCCTGAGGAGCTTCGCCCCTAAAAGTAACGATGCGCGTATTGCGGCAGGTTGCGGTATTCACTTTGAATATGGTGTTTGCACGACGGATCACGTATTATACAACTGTTCAAATGGTTGCGCATAGAGAGAGAAATAAAAAAAAAAGCTTTAGGTTACCGTAATGTTCCATTTAAGCGTATTTAACGGCGCTAGCCCCCCAATTCACGCAGTCCACTAGGGCCGGCTTGTGTTCTGTAGTGAGTATGTGCCATCTTGATGGCACACTGTCTACAAAGATTTTTGGTAAATTAGGGCAGTTTTCCAGAGGTCAAACGTACGAAATGGTAATTGCGTTCAGATATCGTGGTTGAGAGACGCCCTTGTAGGTGGAGCATATCCGTACTGAGCTCCAATAAACATTCAGTACTCCTCTGACGTTGTGGTAGGTGTACACGATCGAGGCATCCTGGTATTGAGATTGCAGTGTGCGATGAGTTTACGGTGAGTTCTAGTACTTAGAGTGAGATGAGTACCCATACTCGTGAGATCCGATTCGGGGTATCTCCCTACCTACAAGAAAAACCGTTGAGTCCATTCCGCATTGGACGCGGACACACTACGACCTGATCACCGCTGCGGATGCCCTAAAACAAGCAGCGCACTCACACATGGTATCGTCTCCTTGCGGATAGAGCGCAACACTTATACAAAAACCAGCGCTATGCTTCAAAAATACCACTACTCTGAGTGCACGTCCTCACGTTCGCTGTAACAACCGTACATCGAGCGTGCAAATAAAGGATCCCATACAAACACACACTGTGCAACAAGTCACGTGTGGCCGAAGGTTCAGATGGGAGCGTGAGGGCAGAACACGGCGCCTTTTGTTATGCATTCATGTCGTCGACACGTCGTGTCGCATTTGAACTCGGGAGCTTTATTCATGACGGGGACGACACAAAATGCATAGACGACGACTCTCCACAACCTCAGCGCAAAGGCGAAGGTGACAACAACGAGCGTATGCCAACCCAAGAATGGAAGGCATCGTGGAGACGAAGAAGGAAGGCACCGCAAAGAAAAGCCGCGGGCGTGGCGACGACCTGACAGGGACGATGAACGAGGGAAGGGGACAAGGAGAAAGAAATATATAGGGGAAGCCGGCTCCTTCCCTTTGTCGAGGTGCCGGCTGCCGCGGCGTCTGCAGGCCGCAATAAAGCGCGTCTTTCATGCTCGTTTACCGTTGCCTCGGGATCCGCACTCGGTTCGGAACGCGCAAGAAAGAAGGAGGAGTGTGAGAGTAGAGGATGAGATGTGTATACCAGAAAGAAAATAACTATAATCGTGCGTGAGGAAGGGGCCGCGCGCAGCATGTGGTATTGCACCGTCCGAGGGAAGCCTCCGGACAAAATAGAGGCGACGAGGAAGGACGCTTTTGAGAGCACGAACGACGACAGATGCGTGCAAAGTTTGAAGGAGGAGAGAACGAGGGAAGCAAAGAAAGAGGGCAACGCTTTCAATGTCCGAGCGCCCTGGCCCCGGCTGACCGGCTGAGGCATCGTCCCTGTCTTTCCTTTTACGAGGTACGACAGGATGAATGCGAAGGAGAAAATACACTGAAACAAGCCAGCATACAAACACATATATATCTGTGGGGCGTACACGTCGCAGCTAAGGCGAGCACAAAAGAAATGCGGTGGACGCTATACGACGCGGCCACTGTCCACCGCCGCTGTCAGGAAAATAGAAATGACGCTTGCGCGTGAGGTATCTCGACAGCGGCGGCAGGGGTTACAAAAGACCGCTACTTATGAGGCTGATCGTAAAAGGATTTACACACAAGTACAAACAACGTTCTTGCTCCCTATGTTCCACTTTATTCGTGCGACCCTCGCATTTCTTCATCCTACTCATTGCATCTGCAATATACTTTATTGTTGTTTTTTTTCTGTGTGTGCGTGTATGTGTATGTGCCTAGCCAGTCTTGAGCTCTGTTCCAGCCTTATACAGCCGCCGTGGAAATGCCGCGGCGGCACGTCAAGGCATATAGAAGCTGCTCATACATGCCGTCGCTGTTCCTCCTTTGCAGTCGTTCCTTGCACTCGAAACATTCGCCACGTGTGTCGGCGTGAATATAAAAAAGAAAGCATCCGGCCTTAGCGCACGCGGTTCTGACAGAAGTCATCTGTGCTGCTTTACTTTGCCACGAGAAGAAGAACCAACGTTTCGAAATGCCTGTCACTACCTTGTTAAATATGCGTGCAGCGTAAGCGCGACAGTGTTGCTTTTGTTGCAGCTCGCACGCATGCTCGTTTACTCATGAAACGTAATCTTTACATACCTTACACCGTGTGAGTTTGCCGCTACAGTGAGTCCTTGCGCGCGCTCTTGCAAGTGCTATACTTTCCCGCATTAGGCAGACTTGACTACTTAGTTTAGGAGCAACACATGTGGGCACGCTTTCCCACGAAGAAACTTTCCCACGAAGGAAAATATTTAAAGCCTAGTATTTCTGTGGCAAGAACACCTCTGTGTCAAACATAATATAATGTGACATTTTCTAAGAACCTTAATAAACGCGACAGTCCGTGTGCCTTAAAGCTGCCCTTCATGAAACATTAGACGCGTTCTCTTAGGAAGGAAAGTGGTGCAAAAATGCAACAGGGGTATTGAATTCTGTCTTGACATTTGAACGAAGAGCATCTTAACTATGCTAAGCTATGGAGCTGTGCAATGCAGTGTGTGGTAACTGAATGCTTCATGCGAAGCACAATATTACTAAACTTATTCCGTGAATATTTACACGGAGCTGCCGTGTTCCCAAGGCATAACAGCAATATTATTTATGACCTGCTTAGATATGCAAAAATATCGCATCAAGGCAACCTTAAGATACTGAACACACCAATTTTATTAAGAAGATCTTAATTATTCAAAGTAGGCATCACACGTGGGCTCCTTTTGCACCTTTGTTCCCCGCCGAATTTTTGCATATACAAAGTTATACCCTTGGATATCTGTTCTTTATCGTAACGATTCACTTTTTACAGTCACCTCTTTTCGAGTGAATTGGTTCGTGCTACCTAAGGGAGATTTTAAGGGTAGTCTTTAATAATAAAACTATACAAAGAAACAGTGCTACTGTGACGAAACGTGCAAAAAGGCTCCAAAACAGGCAACGTTGAAAAAGTCACAGTTTCGGCTCAAAGGCGAAGCAAGGAATGCTCTGTCAACAAACTGGAATGTTATACGAAGAAAGGTTAGCAGCTCATCCCGTTAAGAAACGCTGCTGCTGCAAATAACGAAGTGCTGTCTTTGTGCTGTCTGAGGCTTCAATGAAAATTTTGCGATGAGAACACAACACGTACAGAGGTATGAGCCGTCGGCTGATCCCCTTGAAATATGCGCGCGCGACCGCGGGCGACCACACCCGGTCCGCCACAGGACGCATTTCCTACCAGAGGCACACATCCCTCAGGCTCTTATCTTTCTGCTGCTTTCGCGCGACAGTGACGGCTGGCTCGTTTCATCTCTGCTTGAGCCGTGTTCGTCGGTAGTGCTCATGCCCTATCACTCGCACATAGAAATTACGACGAGCGGGGCGATGTAATGGACTTGGACTTTATACGGAACATAATGGTGACAGCAAAATGCGCCTGAAGTGTATTCATACAGTCCCAACAATAAAGCAAACAGAAGCGGAACGTAGGAATCATCAACTGCATTCACGAATTGGCGATATTTAGCGTTAATTTTCCAATAATAATAATAATTTTTAGAGTTTAGCGTGCCAATACCACGATATGATTATAAGGGACGCCGTAGTGGACGGCTCCGGAAATTTCGACCACCTGTGGTTCTTTAAAGCGCATCTAAGTCTAAGCATACGGGCCTCGAGCATTTCTGCCTCCATCGAAAATGCGGCCGCCGTGGCCGGGATTCGGTACCCGCGACCTTCGGGTCAGCTGTCGAGCGCCATAACCACTAGACCGCCGTGGCGCTTTCGCAACTGTACTTTTTTTAGGTAGTACACGTTAGAGAACCCCAGGTGGTCAAGATTTCCGGGGACCTCCACTGTGGCGTCTCTCATAATGATACCGTGGTTTTGGGACGTTAAACCACAAGCATTATTATTATATAAACTGTACCTTGTTACATAAACGTCAGGAAGAGTCGAAATAGCTCTCCCTCAATGGACTGCTCAATGGACAGGGAAGAAATATATAACGCAACAAGTTCACCCCATTTCTAGCTAGAAATGTAGTGAACTGGTACGGCTTGCTGAGTTATACTGTATGCTCTGTAAACTGCTTATCCTCATGCTTGTTTACTCTAGTAACATTAGAAGGAAACGTTCAGGTCGAGAAATTGCCCTGCGAGACGCCTCTCTAAGAAAGCTTTAATACTGATACCGCCAGTCAACACTTTCCTCCTCGCCCTCTTCTTCCCCGTGCTCTGAAATAGATCAATGCCTTGACGCGCTCCGCATGAGGGCGCAGCTTCACCTCTGGGCCCGTATTCTCAAACGAAAGCGAAAGGCGATAGTATCGCAAGGTCTGAGTACGGGCTAGTTGGTATTCCATTTCAAATTGTGATTACAGCGCTAGGGAAGACATGGGTCTTCGTTGGCCTCTTTGTCCCGTGTCTTCCCTTGCGCTGTAATAACAATCTGAGATAGTATCGCGCTTGGTGACGCAGAATCTGATGCATTCAATAAGTGAAGAAACACTTGCCTGTGACGTCACTGTTGCACGTACTGGCCGTTGGTGTTACGAATGTCTCACAACACAGGAGTGAGCGTACCGTACGAGCACACAGTGACCCGAGCGCGACGTTTTCGAGCGTATGCTGGCTGCTACGCAGTGGCCAGGCTTGGCTGTGGCTGCTTGAAATATAGGACGTGCTGAAAGTGCTTTCAACGTTTTCTTGTGCAATTGTGTAATGCACAGCATAACATTTCAAGAATGCAACTTCGTGTGAAATGTATTTTTGTTGAGAGGTCAGTGAGTGAGTGAGAACTTTATTGTGGTCCAAAAGTGGCAGAAGCTGACCGCGACTGGAGGTCCCGCTAGCTCAGCCAGGTGGCTCCACCCAGGAAGGTGCCGGAAGCTGGAGCCTCTCGGCGATGTCCCGGGCTCTCTGGACTGCCAGGAGTTGGTTGTTGAGTTCCATGCTGCGCATGGCAGCCTCCCAGGAGGGTTTGTCTGATAATGCTGACCCCGAATTAAAGGGGCACAGCCGGAGCATATGATTACAGTGCTGACAGTGAGGTGAAAAGTCTGGATCGATTCTGTTTAGCAGGGTTGGAGTGATGTACGTTTTTGCCCGTAGTTGTCGTAGTGTGACCGCTTGCGCTTGATTCAACACGGCGTACTCAGAAAGTTCAGATGTAGTGTGCCGCCGCAGGGACATCGTCTAAACATCTCAACATGCTGCCGGCGCGCGAGAAACCACACGAACAGCGCACGGCTCATGTTCCTGGAACGTTCAAACGACGAAAAAACATGCGCTTTAAAGAACGAGTACTGAAAACACCCCAAGGTAATGCTCGCTGAAAGCTTTAGCGTAAAAATGCTGGGCACATTCACGGAAGATCGAATACTATAGAGAAGCTACCGGCTATGCCACTGAAATGGTAGACTTCGCCACCAAGCGACGGTGATAAGCTGCGTTCGTTTATTCCAGGCATGTCAAGAGTGCCGTAGAGCACGGTGACGTCGACGGAAATGCTAGATGGCGCCCCGACTTTTCCGGTTTTGCTCAATAGCCAATCAGCGCGCACCAAAGGCGATACTTTTGCGATTGTCGCCTTTTGCGATCGTTCGAGAATACGGCCCCTCTTAGATATCAGGGTCCTAATGTGCTTGTACTAATGGCCTTGGAAAGTTCAAATGGCTCAAGTCATCCTCGAAAGTACCAAGCAACAGCCGTACGCGGAAGGACGTTTTAAACTGGCATTAGCTAAACTGCAATTTCTACTGATGTAATTGTAAAGCGCGGTGGTTTTGGAGAACACGGCTGCTTATGAGGAAGCAATGTGATCGTTACACTTCTGAAGTAAACGCGCTAACGAAATTGTCCAGTAACGGAAAGATAATTGCTCACTGTCACGCAAATGCGCAAACGGAACAGTACGGGCTCGTTTCATCAGCGAAATTTATTATTTAAACGCAGCGCATTAATTGATTACTGTTAAATTTAGGGGTATGACAATACTGATAAGTTTATTAGGCGAAACTATTTTGACGTAAGAAGTAAGACACGGGAATAGTTTGCGGCTTAAAGAGAACTCCCACGTACGCATATCTTCGTTTATACTAGCACGCTGCTGCCGCACACTCACCCATTTAAGGCCATCAAATATCGCCTCAAAAAATCGTAACCTATATATTACTCTTAGTTCCTGATATATAATGAGTAATAACTGTTCATGTATATTGCCTTCATTCGTTACATTGGTGTGAGAAGCTGTGTGCTGCATGGATAATTATCATTAAATGCGAAGCATTCCTTGGCGAACCTCTGGCACTTGGAGCGTTTCTATCTATCTATCTATCTATCTATCTATCTATCTATCTATCTATCTATCTATCTATCTATCTATCTATCTATCTATCTATCTATCTATCTATCTATCTATCTATCTATCTATCTATCTATCTATCTATCTATCTATCTATCTATCTATCTATCTATCTATCTATCTATCTATCTATCTATCTATCTATCTATCTATCTATCTATCTATCTATCTATCTATCTATCTATCTATCTATCTATCTATCCGCCTACGTCTCGGTGCTCTCATGATCGCCTCCTTAACTTGGTGTAGACCAAAGTTGGCTTGGGAGGATAAGAAGATTTGACGAATATGACTGTCGGGTCACGACATGAATAACGTGAAAATCGTGAAATCGTGAATAACGTGAATAACGTGACATTTATGCGCAACTATTACGTCATTGCGAAAATCCTGTCGCGTACGTCGTCAAACCCTTTCCTCCAGACACGTGTGGCACATACCAGTTTACCACGGGCGACGGTATACGGGTATGCGCCATAGGTGATTGACAGTTAATATTTACCCAGGAACAGCGTGAACAGACATAGGTAATTTAAATGCGAGAGCGTTAAGAAAAACCGACATCGGCAGCGTTGACCCGAAGAATGGAAAGAATAAAAATTAGGATCCCAGCAGGAATCGAACCCGCACCGCCACTGTGGTCTAGTGGTTATGGCGCTCGACTGCTGACCCGATGATCGCGGGATCGAATCCCGGCCGCGGCGGCTGCATTTTCGATGGAGGCGAAAATGTCTGAGGCCCGTGTACTTCGCTTTAGGTGCAGGCTAAAGAACCCCAGGTGGTCGAAATTTCCGGAGCCCTCCACTACGGCGTCTCTCAAAATCATATCGTGGTTTTGGGACGTTAAACCCCAGATATTATTATTATATTAGGAATGGAACCCAAGCATTCTGCGTGGCAGTCAGGTATTTCACCACAGAGCCACGCCAGGTCTAAAAATTGGTTTGTAAAAACAGCATATGCGGGAGTAATGTCGCTGCAACGTCAATTGTGTTTGTGGTGCTGGCTATCTAATTTTACAAGAAAGCAATAAACACTGCATATGTACTCCAACGATACAGGTGTCATATCGAATTAACGTATGTGGTTCTAGTGTTGGCTCTGCTTTTATAGCAGTCTAATAAACATTACATTTGTATTCCTATGATTCAGCAAGCTGTAGTGAAGCACTCCTGGACCCCGGAAGAATATATTAACGAAAATTACGTATGGTATTCGCATGATTGCATCCTAAGGTGCACTTAGCTTCGATAATACTGACGTATGTACTCTAACGTTAAGGCTGACGTTACGTCGCACCATAAGTTACCCTTTAAACGCCGAAAGAAGTATTAATTTGAAGGGCTCGTTTTTGCTTTGTTATACACAATATTAATGAGCACTAACAGACAATAATGCCTAGGAAAGTATAGGGGATGTTATTAGCAGTAAATGTAAGGTAAATGTGAAGAAGCAAAAGTGGACGAAAAGATAACTCTCCGCGGGCAGGGACCGAACCTGCGACCTTCGAATAACGCGTCCGATGCTCTACCAACAAAGCTACCGCGGCGGCCATCCCCACGTCCACTTATAGGGTATATACGTACATTTATTTTTTATTTACAGATACTGCTGTCTCATGTCTGAGACATTGCAGGAGTGGTTACAGGAAACACAAAAAGAACAACAAGAAACTATTAAAACATCAAAATACATAATTGGACACTTGTTTTACAAACTGTACATGTGGTAGTCGTCTCAAAGAACTGTCAAGGTTATTCCAAGTGTCAACTGTGCACGGGAAAAAAGAGTATTTATAACAATCGATATAACATCTGAACGGCACTATGTTCAGCGGATTGAATCGGCGGGTCACATGGGTAGTATGACCGGTGAAAGAAATGGGTGTAGCTATGCGGACAGATTTGTGCACGATGTTATGTAACATGATAAGCCGATCGCACATGCGTCGGTGTTCTAAACTATTCAGCGATAAAACGTGGTAGTGCTCGAAGGGGAGAAGTTACGGTCGTAGCGATTAAAAATAAATCTGATTGCTTTTCGCTGGACGGACTCAAGTTTATCTTTGTCATTTGCAAGATGTGGTGACCATACAACTGACGCGTATTCAAGAAGAGGCCTGACGAGGGACTTATAGGCTATAAGCTTGCACTCTTTGTGGCGCCTTTTAACGTTCTCTTAGGTAACCCAATTTCTTAAGCGATTTTGCAGAAATAAGGTCAACGTGTTTGTGCCACTTTAAGTTTGGAGAGAATACAACACCAAGGTACTTAAATTCCTGAACGTTTACTAGTGTATGATCGGGATTGCCGTACCTAAATTGCAATGGTTCCTTTTTATTGGTAAAAGTCATTGACACAGTTTTCTGAAAATTAAGCTCCATCTGCCACGTTATGCTCCAGTCGCAAAAAGAAGAAAACACATCATTTAACAAAACCTGGTCAGTGACACTACTCACATTGGAATACAGAACACAGTCATCGGCGTATAGACGTAGCCTAACTGGAGTGTTAGTGACAACTTGAACGACATCATTAATGTAAATTATGAATAAAAGGGGTCCCAAGACAGAGCCTTGTGGGACACCTGAGGAAATATGAGCTGATGATGACTGTTCGTGGTTGTAGCGAACGAACTGACTCCTCAGGTGCAAATAATCCGTAATCCAGCCAAGTAATTTGTCAGCATATGGGCCTGTGAGAAAGTAGCGAAGTTTGAGGAGAAGTTTTTATGGCATACCTTGTCGAAAGCTTTGGAGTAATCAATAAAGATGGCGTCGATCTGTTCATGGTTGTTAAGTGATGAGACGATGTCATGCGTGAATTCGATCAGCTGTGTAACCGTGGAAAAACCGCTGCGAAATCCATTGCTGATGCTGTGAAAGGATATCGTTGTCAGTTAGGAACTGAATAATGTGCTTGTGAATGATGTGCTCCAGTAGCTTGCAGCATGTAGATAATAATGAAATTGGTCTGTAGTTAGAAATGATTTCCTTCTTACCCGATTTGAAGATAGGAACAACATTGGCGATCTTCCAAACTCGCGGAACCCGTTCGGAGTCAAGTGATTTCTTAAATATAATTATGAGGTACCGTGCACACCATTCAGAGTACCTTTTCAAAAAGCGTTGGGGATATCATCTGGACGGCACTTTTAGTAATATCTATGTTTAGTAAGAGATTGTGAATTCCAGAGCAACTTAACTCAATATCCGGAATAGCTACCGATACAGAGGGGAGGACAAAAGAAGGAACAGTGCCGTTATCAACGGTAAACACAGACTTAAAATAACTATTGAAGGCTTCTGAGATCCTCTGAGCGTCCGAGCAGGTTTCGTTTTCAATAATGAATGAGCAAGGGCTGGTGGGAGATGGACTAATTGTCTTCCAAAACTTAGTCGGATTTTCCCTGATGAACGTTGACAATGTGTTATTGTACATAGAAGTCTCTGGCTTCATGCATTTTATTTTTTAGTGTTGTTTTTAACGTACCCAGGAGAGAATCATGGTTTGGCTTGGAGCGGCATCGGCGACGTAGTCGCTTTATGCGGCGAATAAGCTGTATTATTTCTCTGTTGTACCATGGGTGTTTAGAATTGCGCTTGACACATTTCTTTGGCACAAATTTAGATATACATTCGGACACAATTGCACCAAAGTGTTCCACTAACGCGTTCACACCACATGTGTTGCTGGAAAACAGAAAATTGTCATAGGAATCTGCTAACAGGGAAAGTAAACGTGAAAGCGTCAGTCAGCGCCGCCAGTAGCCATGACGGCGAGTGTGGAACACTCTTTTTCTGTCTGTTGGCGTCACGTAGCATGTGAACGTATTACGAGCTGGCAGCTGACCAATAATCTCTCGCATACTACTGAAAGCATCAAGTCCGCCAGAACGAGACCTTCGCTATGAATGAATGAAAGAAGTGTTAATTTTAAGGGCTCGTTTTTCTTTGTTATTCAGAATATTAATGAGCAATTTATATTACTATTAATGAGGCCTGCCCATTAAACTATCGTAAATAAACGACCCATCAGGCAAAGGAGTGTGTAGTTAGCCTGAATATCACTGCACTAACTTATAATCTCGCGTAGGAGAGGAGAAACATCTGGTGACCGTAGGAGAGGAGAAACACCTGGCGTCTTTCGTTAAGCAGCTGGCGTCTTTTCGTTTTGCTTTAGAAACATCTGGCGTCTTTTCGTTTGCTTTTAGAAAACATCTGGCGTCTTTCGTTGGTTTATTTCATCAATCAACGGCGTTTGAACAAAATTTTTATTGTTTAATCACGCACAGGAGAAATCTCACAGGCACTACCTTGGAGGTAAAACAATGGCTGCTAATGGGAATTGAGACACAGTAGAAGTCGGCTTTTAGCTAACACTTACACTTCTACTTCTACTAACGTTTCCTACTGGAACATGCCAATGGCTGCTAATGGGGAATGAGAGACAGAAGAATTCGGCTTTTAGTTAACGCGCATGCTGCGATTTTTTTATTGTTCAACAACGCACAGGAGAAATCTCCCACCGGCACCACCTTGGAGGTCAAGATCTGGTACTAGCGTTAAGACTGGTTACGCACTACGACGGGGACGAACGAGTGCCGCTTTAAGGAGCTTCGCCCCTAAAAAGTCTTTTTACCACGGAGCTGGTGTGCTGTTAGTTATGTCGTTACGCGTTCGCAAAAGCAACCATCAACATGAACGGCCTCTACCTTCATAGTGCGCGCAACGCGACAACTCGGCCGGCGCGCGCTCTCTTCATCCTCTTCTTTATCCTCTGCTTCGTTCCCCGAACATGTGCGCCCGGCGCGCGCTCTCCCACTGTGCCGGTTATTCCGGTGTGGGATACAATAACTCGGATGGGCGACAGAACGAGAACAAACACAGAGATAGAGAGAGAGGAAAATAAAAAGATAGAAAGAAGGAGCAAGAAATAGAGTGAAAGCAAAGAATCAGAAAGAAAGATAGAAAGACAGAGAAAGAAATACACACAAAGAGAAAAAGAACGAAGCAGATACAAAAAAGAGATAGAAAAAACAGAGCGCAAGATAGAAAGAGAAAGAGAAAAACGAAATAGACAGAGAAAAAAAGAAATAAGAAGAAACAGAGGCAATAAAGAGATAGAAAAGATAAAGAAAGCAAAATAAACATATACAGAAAGAGAAATGAAAATAAAGAGAAACAAAGAAGGCCGCCCAACTCCGTTGTTCCGTCAAGTTTGGCACCAGTGGTGCGAAAGTGCCTTATTTTTTTTCATCATGGGAATCAAAGTAAATGAAGTAGGTGCACGTTAAAAAGCCCCAGGTGGTCGAAATTTCCGAAGCCCGCCTCTACGGCGTCACACATAATCATATCATGGTTTCCGAAATGTAAAGCTCGAACAATTACTGTTATTAAAGTAATGAAGTCATTTTTTTAAACGGGACCGCATGCTGTGAAGCTTTCGTTGTGGTATCGTTCTTTAAACTAGAGCTCGCGGTAACTCTTTAATGTGGATGCTTAAAAAGCTAAAATTTCCTACTGAAAAAGGCTTTTTATCTCGTATTGGTTGACTCGTCCTTGACTAAGGGCATTTCTAAGGGCATTTCCAAGTTTCCACACCAAGCATGTGTAATCCACGGACTTTCACGTGAACAAGCAACGCTGTTGTACCGCATAAGAACCGGCTCCGCATACACCCCGGCTTGGTCTTTCAAGACTGGGCGATACGCTTCCCCGTTTTGTGCCTTCTGCGGTGACATCGTGGACATTGAACATTTTATTTGGCTTTGCCCACAGTTTGATGTGGAAAGAGCAGCGATGTCCGCACCTTGCAAAAATGTGTCATAGGCACCGGACATTTGAAGACGTCATTTTTCCTGAAGGGCCAGCGGCAACGAGGACAAGCGTGCAACGAATTTTGTTGGTGTACCGGCGAGACACTGGGCTGTTCAACACTTGGTGACATACCCCTACAATTCAGAAGATGCTCAGGCGGAACAATTGCCGGCCATGCAGGCCAGGCTAACCCCGCCTGCTGCAACATCACCACCACCACCACCACCACCTAAGGGCATTTCGTATGCTTAACAGTTCGGAGCCTCAAGTCCAAACTTTAACGTTTAACTCGATGATTGCCTTTGGCTGCCGTGCTCCGCTTTACCAACGGCTTGTCACTTCTGTTCTCGAATCACCAACAGTGTATGCGCTGCCATTTAGGTTAGGTTAGGTTAGGAAGTCAATTTGAGTTAGGAAGCCACAGCGTACAGGAAGTCAATTTGGCAAACACAATAAGAAGGCATGCGCTGTCTAAATTTTACGCTACTTCGTCTCGCCCCGAGCACTTCATTACGGACAAAGAACATTCTGCGATCCTTGCGTGAAATGGCCAGCGCCCTTAGATCTTTGAATTGGCATCGGACCAAATCTTTACGAAACAACTGCGCCTGCACCCCCTCATACCCTTCCCTGTTCTTATATGACGAAGCCCACAGCCCCTATTACCAATAAAGCTTTTAACGCTAACGATAGTTACAATTCAGATAAGCAGTTTGAAACAGCAGAGCAGAAAAAAAAAACATGCACGGCCTACGTTTTTCTGCATTAATTGTAGAACAGTTTTCACTGATTATTTTAAACGTCACACACAGAAAAGAAAACGAAAGAAAATAAAACAACTAAAACGATTCAGTCGGGAGGCCCTAACGCTCATTAACCCAGTTTCATTGCACATTTTACAAATTAGACCGTTGATAAAAAAAAAAAAAAAAACAGTGGGCACGGCCGATATGAGATGAACGAGTGCTATGAAACAGTTAGTCGGTGACGCCGCGTTTGGAATAAATAGGAAAGAAAAATAAAGAGCATTACTAACGACACCAAAGGAAAATAGGCGGTATAAAAATTCTACGCCATTGAAACAAAGTGCAAATACGCACTCAAAATGACAAGGCCAGAAGTCGGTGTTCACGGCCTTCTGCCCAGGACCGGAAACCAGCGCTCCGGAGCGCTTTCCCTGAAATAAAAGGGAAAAGGGGAAACAGAAAAAAAGGGAAAAAAATAAGGGCAGGGTAGCCCAGGTCTCTGTGCCATCGCGATGGCGGGGCTGAATTCTCCCGTCTTTCCTTCTTTATTGCCTTTTGTATTCGGTTCCCCACACCGCTCATGGAGGGCGCTGGTGCGGCGCGCGCGCTGTCGTCAACGCCGCCGCCGGCGGGGCTTCAAGCGGCGGCGGCAAGTGAACCCGCGTTCGCGCTCGCCCGCGAGTCGCAGTGTCGAGCGCGCGCTGAACCGGCCGCGCTGCTGTCGTTCGTCCTCTTCCTCCTCTTACTGGGGAGTTCTTTCTCCCCTCATCGCTCGCTTTAGGACGCGAAGCAGGAGTCTCCTGTGCGGGAACGTTTCTGGACCGTGGTTCGGACGACGCGCGAATCGGCCGTATCCTCGCCTTCATATTACGAATCCAATCGCGAGTTCGTGGACATGTCCTGACTGTCTCGTCTCCCTTTGGTTCCTTGCACACAGGATAAACTGCTTCCGCGTGCGGCCCGGGCAACGACTCGCCCGAAGGGCTAGCACTTTCGGATAGGAAGTCTCAGAGGACCCCAGCAGTTGTCTGAGGAAGCTGAGTTTAGAAACCCGAATTTCAAGGAACTACCCTTTAATTTTTATACGGAAGGAAATAACGGTATCATTCGTCCGGAGTATCATCTCGTCAGGTCAGCAGTGAATGCTTACCATCTGGTCGGGGACATTTTGAGCTCGCCTTGAACGCAATTCCAGAGCTGAAGTCATTCCCGATGTGTTCATCTGTTTGCCAACCCGCTGTTTTAGTGGTCACTGGGACACACTGGATTTATTTTGCTGCTGCTGTTTGTGCCGTTACTGTTTTTGCATCGTCCTCCGCTGACTCAGCCGTTACTTTTGTGCGCCGTGACGGCAGTGCGGTGGTTGCCCCCGAATTTGTGTCGCCGTGGTGAGTGGACTGAAGTCTCTTTCGCGGTCGGCTTTAGCCGTTGACGTGCGACGAGACAACGACGGTGGCGGCATGTGCAGTGCCGGTGATAGATGTGTGTGGGTGACCCGGCGGCCACGCCATCGGAGTGCTGCATTGTTTGGAGTAGTACTGCTGCTCGGATGTTGGTCCCAACAGGTCGGCGCCCGGTACCAGGCAGTCACAGGTTAGTGATTAAGGTGCACGCTAGTCAGCCAAGTAGATATCGCCACAGCGCTTTCATATTTACGCGCCATTGTTTTTCTGGATGCAATATAGTTGCCAGCTATGGAATTGTCTGAACGTGTCACTCCAGTGGTTTACAGTTATTCGGAGCATTTTAACTAAGCATGAATGTAGTGTTAATGTAGATGATCGAAGCAGTGTTTCAGCAAAAGCGAATTCACTGTTATTTCCCGTGGTTCATTGTTATTGTGTGCTTTACTGCTGTAAACCGCTGATACCCAATCAGCTGAGGAGGTTTGCCGATACGCAGAAAACAATACTAATAGAGAGAAAGAACGTGAATGAATATACCATAAAACGAAAAGCTTGAATTGAGCGAGTTTACGGAAATAAAGTTATTGCCATGTGATTTTTTTTTCTGCTACCTGTCTGATACGATGAAGTTCTGTGGGATATTACGCAAAGTCTTGTTCCTTTGTAGCGGGTGTATTGCAAAGAACGCCATGCATGATGGTTGTATTAGACGAGAAATAAACGGAAGGGCAGAACATTGAGTCTTGGATTTGACAATGGCCTGTGCAACTTGTGGTGGGTAGGGCTACAGGTTGGATGTTTCATCATAAACAACTTATTGGTGGCGTGGTGACACGAGTGGTCGTTGTTTGTTCTAGAATAGCGTGACGCAGCCTAATGGAATTCTTTCTCGGTATCACGCGAGAGTGTCTAAGTTTATCGCTGGGTTTGGGGCTCATAATTTCCGTTCTCGAGAATTGTGTTTTTGGGCTGAGGACCCATACCTGAAAAGCGCACGGGCGCTTTTCAGGCACGGCAGCTTCGACACCAGAGATTCAAATACACATACGAACTCGGCCCACGAGTGATGGCTGCTGAAGAGATAGTTTTCGGAGGTGTCAAGCCATGTAACAAACGAAACAGGATGTTGTAACTTCTTTTAGCACGGTGCGTTAAGTTCACTAATTGATCACAAACATTCATACGTGAGAAGGACCTCCGCGCTTTTATTTACCTGACATCTACGCCACAGGAAAGCTGTTAAAAATAAGAAAAGAAACAAATATTGAGGAGAAGAAATTCAGTGGGGTCTGCCCCTTTCTTTTTGTCATTACTTAGTCGTCTCGTTAACCCAATTGTTCCGCTGCTTCCCTTCGCTTAACTGACGCTTGCTCTATCTTTTCACTCACGCACATAAAAAGAAAGCTCAGACAAGCTGCTTTGATTGCTTCATGTCCAAGTTTTTTCCTCGCCATCTACTTCGATAGGAAGTTCTAAGTCGCTGATTTTCAAAATTATTTCAGTATCACTGCTTTGCCCATACGATAAGCGAATTTTTCCAAAACGTGGTTTCCCCCAGAGGAAAACCCGTGATCTTACACGAAAATCAGAAAAATCAGACTAGATTTATTTTGGAGTGTACACTGACAACGTTCGTTGAACGCATACGGTGACGGTTTTGGTTGCTTTATACTTAGCCACGAAAGTGACGAAAGAAAGCTTGCCTTTTAAGTTCGTAGCCCTTTAGGGGCTCTGCTTGTCGTCCACCCATGCATCTCAGGTGGCGTGATCACGCTCGCAGTAAAGCGCTCAATACAGGCCATAACAAGGCTGGCATTGATCAAAACTGAGTTAAAATGAATGAACAAGGTCCAAAATATTATAATTAACAGAAATCGCCAAGAAGTAATAGCCAATAATTAATTTAAAATCACTAAAAACGTTTCGGAACAGTTCGGCTGATTCCGGCGCCGCACCCGGCCACGGTGGTCTTGTGGTATAATAGTGCTCGACTGCTGACCCGCAGGTCGCGGGATCGAATCCCGGCCGCGGCGGCCGCATTTTCGGTGGAGGCGAAAATGCTTGAGGCCCGTGTACTTAAATTTAGGTGCACGTTAAAGAACCCCAGGTGGTCGAAATTTCCGGAGCCCTCTACTACGGCGTCTCTCATAATCATATCGTAGTTTTGGGACGTTAAACCCTAACAATTAATAATATTATTATCTCCGGCGCCGCGCAAGAGAGGGCGCCACCACCTCGCAGAGCACACGATTTCTCCTCTTAGCGGGTCTCTTCGAAGCTGCTGTGAAGGGGAAACAACCTGACGGAACTCGCTGCAGACTACACGTATTTGAACTGCCGTAACAAGCAGGAAGTCGATAAAGTGCAGTAAAAAGTAACGCACATGTCGAACACCAAGTTTGCGAATTTCCCTAACAAGATTCTACTCGTGTCGGGGAAATCCTACATGCTTACCCAAAACATTGGCGTCATCGACGCTTTGGTAAACGGAGCAGTGGGAACTCTACGAATGGGAATCGCTGGGTGCCCGTGCTACGCACTTGCTCAGGGTTCACAGCAGCGGAAGTGCCATACGTTTTATTCTTTGGCCGCGAATATTCATACGAGTGACGTATGGAGCCATGGTAGGAGAAGCCGAGAAAGAAGAAGTGGCGCGTGCAATGGAATAAAAGTATGGCGCCTGAGGCACAGCACGTCTACCACGTCTATCGTCACATACATATATGCAGGTTTATATGTCTGATCCAGTTGATTTTAAGCCGACATATTTCACCTCTGGTGCAAACGCTAACGAAACTTTAAACAAGATGAATACTAGTCATTCATTACAAGCGATCCGAGGCTGCATAATAGTTCATCTGTTTACATCTTCCCCACTTTTTTATTCCTGTAGACTCAAATTATTCATTTAAGCGATGCTTTACTTAAACCGAGAGAAAACAAATTTTAGAGCCCCATGCAGACAAGCAGCTTTAAAGCCCACGTTTGGGTTTATAGCTGCACTGTACCATTTTTTGGCAGTCAGCACGCATTAGTTTCAATAGCTTTTTTTGTATATTTCTCTACCCGAACGTTCACCTGATGGGTTAAATAAATGTGTTTAGAGCCAAAATATATGTAAATATAAACAGAATTGCATTTACAAAAACTTTCAGATCATAATTGATCGCCGCATGAGAAGCGCACTTCGGTCATGTGTCGGCTGAAGTAATCATATACTGGCGACATCCTAATTTGACTTGCCATAGTGTTGTAATAACAATTGTAATAGCTTTCTGCAATGTCTTGTAGCAAGTCCTCAAAGTGCCTCAATTTATCTACTAGGGTGGCGATGCCGGCTTGTTAGTTCATCATACACGAAAGAGATAGCGTGGTATATTAGTGGTATATTAGTCGGCAGGTGAAAGAAATTGTTGTTAGTAGCGCGAGTGTGTGTACGTTTGTTCTTTCTTTTGTCCGTGTCTTTTTTGCGCTATCTCTTTCAAGTTTCAATTTATCTGGAGTACAAAGTTCGGTTATACGTCTGACAAGAAATGAACGTGTGCAAATTGACATTTAAAAAAATTATGTCTTCGTTATTTGCTCTCCAAGTCGACCAGCTACCGGTTTGTGCGCCACAGAGCTTGTTGAAAGCTTAGCGCCCCTACTAAGCGAACGAAAAGCGGGAAAGAAGAGCATACCTTTCTCAAAGTCAAGCTCAGGCGCAGCGCGAACTTTTCTCTTTAGTGCGCTCGCAATCCGGGGAACCATTGCCGCCACGAAATTCTCTTCAAAAGAGAATGGGAAATTATAGAGTACGCAGTGGGTTCGTAAGCTGACAAATGATAGGAGAACGTCAAATGCCGAGATTTCGAGATTTTTTATTATTTAATTTTTGTGTTAAGTCAATATTTACTTGCTGGTTATTGCTGGCAATACTTGTGTAGGCCTGTCCTATCTACGAGGCGGAACAAGCACTCCTGTGCACATGGCAAGCACAGCTGAATAAATTTACCGCCGAATGAACTGTTTGACAAATTACTCCGGCCATTTACGGATGAACTTAACAATTATAAATGCATAAGCTGCCGGGAACTTCGAACCGAGGTTGCGTACAGGACGTTAATGCATCCCTGAAGCACACCAATCCATTATTCTCATTCTTCTCTTTCCAGGGTCTACTTTTTTAATGACGTGTCATTTTCCCATTGGGAACGTCCTTTAAGTGCGCGTAGAATGTACACTGGTATGCCTGAGGCTCTCTACGAGCAATGTTAGGTGGTTTGGTGAATATTTCAAAAGTAGGTACCCATGGTACACAAGTTGAAATAAATGACCAATAATATCGTCCGCCAGGGGCATTATTTGAACGCAAGGGGCATTAGTGTAGTATCTGGATGTTTTTAGTTTCAGGAAAAAGTGAGTAAACGCAAAATGCAATCGTCAACTGACTTCGTATAATTAAAGATTTTCGCCTCCATTCGCGCACTGATATTAATGCAGATGACAGATATAAAGTTAAAAACAACCTCGCTGATTTTCCACAACAGGGTTTAATAAGTATATCGGTGAAAGTCTTTTTTTAATGAGCCTGAGTTTGAGTAGAGCCCACAGCCTTCGTGACTAATTTCAGATTTATATATGCAGATATTTGCATTTGTTTTTTATCCGCTACTAGCTATCACATTAATCTTGGTAGAAGCACTAACCAGCTAAGGAATCATCGTGAGAGAAAGTTTTGCGGCTTAGAAATAAAAAAAAAGTCTAGAGATCATAAGGAAAGAAAGAAATGCACTAAAAGATAGAGTGGAAACGGCGACTGTTGTCTTAACGAGCGAACTTGATGAGGACGGAAGAACGCTCATGAACATTAGGCCGCTATTCGCCGTCCTTATCACAGTTTCTATGCCTTCCCTGATCAGCCTTTGGCTCTCTCTCTCTCTCTCTCGCATTCTTGGTTCTCCAGGCCGGGACCGAGCCATGGCTTCGGCTGCGGTTTAATTGCAAATTATGCAACCCACGATTGGCTCCGACTCCCTTTTATCACGCACTCAGTGCCGCCGATGGCGTGCGCAGATGTCATTTACGACTGCCGAATGGCAAATGATGCTTGTTTGAGAAAAGAAGTAAAAAATTACACTCATTGCATCTTTCTTTGTATATCTCTCTATTTATTCTTTCAACGCCTAGTGGCTTAATTTACTCGTATGGGAGGCTGGAATGGTAAAGATAGGTGGGGCGTTTCGAGCGTGCGTATTCTTGCGGAACACGCACGGAACAAGAATACCCACTATCCGAGCTTCTTTCCGGAGCGGACGTTGTGATGAAGAGAAATAAAACGAAAGGGAAGAAACAATCGAGAGGTACATGAAATAAGTTCACTGACATAAACGCAGTAAACGAGGGAGGAAGAAGGGCAGTCGCTAAGAAGGGAGGAACTGTTTCTGCCACCATGACTAAGACATTAAATGCGACGACAGGAATCTGGCGACATTAGTGACAGATGTCACGCGATCAGCGGATGCTCGTTTCTGTACGAGCAAAAAAAAAAAACGGAAGAAAGAGACGGAAGTAATCTCGTCGTCATGAGCGGATTGATTCGCCGGAATCTCTCGGAGGTATGGCCATAAACTCCGATCAGTGTCGCAAGGATTTCTCCCTGAATGGCGAAGAGAAACGTCCACAGTTAATGAAGTTTGCTTGCATCAATTGCGCGCACGTCTCCAAATTCCAAAGCCTCGTTCCGCGTCTAGTCTTTTCAAACGGAGTAGTGCTGTCTTATCAACTTTTACGGTGATGTCGCAACGCCGAAATACGCTTCCTACTTTGCCTATCCAAATAAACGCTTCAACTTGAGATTGTCCGAAGCGCTGGCGCTGGAAGCGCTTCGGACAATCTTTTAGCACGTTCGTCGGAACAAGAGAAGATGGAAAGCAATTACAGCGTGCGACAAATCTTTGTAACTCTGCTCTTACTTGACGGAATCTAAACATTTTTGCGGCGGTCGATTCGCGATGCAATAAACTTCTTTAGTGAAGCAATTGGATGGTTAATTGGAAAAATGTTGCGGGGCCCCTTCAAATTACCTCTGGGAGGGACATGTTAACGTAATAGATTTTCCCATGTAACTCATTTGGCGTTTCACCTGTGCTGGTGCGAGTTCCGAAGCATACTTGAAAAACCAGCGCGAAAACGACGGAGACACGCAGGAGAGAGAAGGACACAGGACAAGCGCGGTTGCGAAACTTCCAAGGAACGCGTTACAGTTGCTAATGGGTCTTACGTCATGACTAACATAGGAAAGGCGAAGAATTTTAAACTGCTTTGCTACCAAGCTTAGATGTGCTGGCTGCTCGGTGCATTTAACTGTTTGTTATCTCTTCTTTTGCACAAAAAAAATATTGCAGCAGATCTGCCGTAATTTGTTGGAATCTACCAACAGCGAAGCTTCGGTTCGCATAATATCTGTTATTGTTGCTCGGTTGGACGATCCTTTTCCTTTACTTTCTATTAATCTGTCAGGTTTTATTTGGGCCTCGCATTGGCTAAGAGTGTATTGTACATAGCCAAAAAAAAAAAAAGCGCACATTCCTGACGCTGTTTTTTTATGACATTGTTTTACCAACAAGTTCAAGTTTTCAATGTATTCATGTTTTCAATTAACTCTGTTGTAATTATCAGCTCAACCAGCCCGTCGTTTTCGTAGTTGGAACGAGCACCATTCGGCAAGAGATTGACTCAATCATTACGAGAATAAAAAAAAACAGAATTTCTGTTTTCTTAAGGACCTTATCCTCGTCCGCAGTGAAACATCTCTGTGCTTTCATTAAGAAAACTGGGAGGACGGGTGTCCGTTGTAATTTTCTATGCAGGTCATGGA
This sequence comes from Rhipicephalus sanguineus, assembly GCF_013339695.2. NCBI lineage: Eukaryota > Metazoa > Arthropoda > Arachnida > Ixodida > Ixodidae > Rhipicephalus > Rhipicephalus sanguineus. The sequence goes on along the minus strand of NC_051178.1, from coordinate 123,191,510 downwards.
TTCATGAAATAAAAACACTGCAAATATTTAGATTCTCGCTATATAACATTATCACGGAAACTTGCACGGAACAGCCTAGAAAATAAGACTATATTCTGACAGTAACGGACTATTTATAGCGCGTCAACAGAACGCCAATTTGAAGACAAATAATAAAAGCGAACGAAAACGCAATGTCTCTGTCCTCTTGTCGACCACGACAATGGGATCATAATGCATGGTGGAAACGAATGGAACCGTTCGTGCAAATACGCCTAATGAGAATTCCAACTTGCGGTCGCTGTAGAAAATAAAGCATCTAGCGACTGCGGGGCAAATGAAATTGTTCGCGGCGAGTAAGAACAATCATAAAGAAATTCAAACGTGGTTATGAGGCTGAGCTCCTGTAAAAGAAAGGTTCGACGCGATGGAAGGAAGTTCGTTACGTTGTGCAATGCATGGCGCAGTGAAAAGAAAAAAAAGGGATGCATGCTGGTTTGTCAAAGAAAACTGGTATTTGTATTATGACGAGCTTGATACGATACGTTCAACAGGACTGAGTCAAAAGAATGGAAGGAGGGAACAATACAAGAGGTTAGAAAGCGAAAAAAAGAACCAGGAACTTGACCTGTGAATGGCGTCGCCAGAACTGAATAAGACCTGCGGAAAGATAATAAAACATTTGTGAGTCGCTGGACAGCCCTTTGTTACGCAGGATCAATATGCAACAAAAAGAGACAGCTGCAGTAACATTCTTGACTTCAAAGGTGCTCTAGCACTACCACTGAAACTAGGCAATATGAACAGCAAATTACCATGAAAATTATTGTCAGAAACTGCCTTTTTACTGCAAAAAAAGCAGGTTTGAGTTCCTTTAAAACATTTGCGAGACTGAAAAGTGAACACATTTTTTGAACAGCTTTTTGACGAAATGGATTGAATGGCAGAGAATGCGTCGGTATGCCGCTTAGAATACCATCACTATACTCGTTGCAGAGCTAGCTGGTTTATAATTTTATGGGATAAAAGACTTGCAATTAGGCAACTTAGTTTCTAATGACGCTCTCTGCTGTCCCGCCGCTGCTCACTTCGTTTAGCGTCATTGCGCTAAACGCCTAAAGTACAACAAAAAAAACTTCGTAGTTGCAGTTGTGACAGAAATATGTTGAAGCAAAGAGCTTTGTGATGGAAAAATTCACCCGAAGACCTCGTTTACGGGTGCTTTGTAGTAGCAACTTTCACCGTACTACGTGAATTGCGCAACTTCCGCAGGACACGCCGGATAGCAAACATACGCATACTGTTGCATTGCCTGATCCACGCAGAACGCTAAATAGAATTGTACAATGGAAATGATAGTGTCGCCATTTTGCCCTGTGCGCAACGTACATACATGAAGCATGGCCGACTTAGTCTATTCTCGCTGGATTTTTTTGTCTACAAAGAAGAGCCTTAATGTCAGAACTTAACAATCATGAATCAGAGTCGCCTCTCATTGAAGTAAAATCTTGGAGGACGCTTGAGCTTCGCCTTCTATAGCAGAACGCGATTGCGTAATCGGGCCCCGTACGCATCGCCTTCCCAATCGCTAGCCTGCCTTCGCTTCCTGTATACTTCAACCGTGCCGCAAGGCAAGGAACGTTTGTGCGCGTAACATTGGACGTTTAATACTATCCTGGAATGCAAATAAAGTTACGAAGTTACCACTACGCCATAATTCTTCCATTTGTGAATTGACGAAGTACGCACTACGCGTCCGTATAAGGTGCCACGCGCACCTGCGCACTTTTTTGATGCTGTTGCGGATGATAATGATTAATTATGCCCGAGCGCTTTGTAAAAGGTGGTCTTCTAAGCCACCCACTCGTTGCGCAACTCACATGGTGAGACGCTTGGTGCGATTCCACGCTTCTGTCACGCATTGCTACATATGTTAAAGCGACTCCTCCGACTATATGATTCCTTTATAGGGTTTCTTGCTTCAACAGTTTCAAGCCCTAGCGTGGCTCTGTGGTAGAGCACCTGCTTGCCACGCCTAAGGCCTGGTTTCGGTTCTAGATAGAACCCATTATTTTTATTTTTTGGACCCATGGCAATTTTTCGCTCGCAGACAACGCCCATTTTTTTCGCTCAAAACCAACGACGGCAACGCCGACACTGGAATTTCCGCTAAATGAGCTCTAACGCTATTGCGTTAAAACGCTATTGAAAAAAAAAAGAAAATACATGCCCATTCGCGCTCGGAAAGACAGTCTAGATGCACTGCTCTGACCGTTCGTTCAAGTTTATCGCGTGGTTATCATACTGAACGGCGTTTACCCCTAAAGAAGCACGGTGCGTCTTTAACGAGAAGGTTAGGCGTCATTTAGAACAATACTGTCTTCTTGAACGACCATGTAAATATAAGCTATAACAGTTTTTCAGCTGTATCGGCACTATAATAGGGCATAGGTTGTTGCTAATCGAACCTTTGACAGCGTATATTTAGATCACCCGCTGCAAGTTCCATCAGGCTTGAATTTGTGGCTCAGCGATGTATAAGCAGACAAGTGATATTTCCATGTGAGGCACCATTAAAAATAATACGGCTTGTTGCAGTTGAGACAATTCTATGTAACGCATTGTTAAACTGGGTTCTGGCGACGGACATGCAGGTTGATGTGTACAAGATGTCAAAACCAGTCCCTTTTAAACTTTGCAACGCGCTTAGGGAAGCTCTTTCTTCAAAGAGGGCATGAAGAGAGAAGTACAATGTGCTTCGCTGTTATTCGTTGACTGAACCGAGGCGCATGTTTTTCTAGTCTCTACATTTGGACATACGAGTCATTGAAGACACATATAGTGAATAAAATCGGCTTTATGGATCCTCGTATTGATGTCATGGGCTTTTCTGTTGAATCGTGGGCTTCAATAATAATGTATAAATTATGCCATGAATTAATTTTGTTTTCTTTCTCACGCGCTGGCTCTCTCGCTGCAGTAAGGAATCCCTAGTCTCCGCGAAGCGCTTTATTCCTGTATTTTGCGTGTTCTTTGCCTTTTGTGACTTATGCATCTCTAATACGTCCAATCTGTACAGTTTCTACTATCACCGCATTTTCTTGGAAAACTACGTTGGCGTGGTGTTAGACAAAGCACTAAAGTTTTCATTAGGTAACCACCCTCTTTTCCTATAGGTCATATCCAGTTTCCACAAGACTTCCTATGTTTCTCTTTCGTTTCCATTTGACGCTCAGCGACACTACACTGTACGAAGAAGCTGGATTTCATACCTCAGCTACAAATCCGGTATATTTAGAACGAGACAGAACGCTATGTAAAGCTAGCCTTATCTCAATACCAGTTTCTCTTCTAACGGTTCCTTCTCTTCTGTTAAGTACCACCGCGAGGTCATGTCCTGTAAGATAGGCTACTGTGCAGTCTTGCTTGAATAACGCACATGTCATGGCTATACCAAACTCCTTGGTGTAACTAGCGCCGTCAAAAGTCGTTCTTCTTGCGTAGTCAAGCTAACCTATTACAACGTCGTCTAATACGTATGGAACGTGACACACTTTATGACTTGACAGCAAATATTTTCAGAGGCGCGAGAAAAGAAAATAGATTAAAACAGAGGGGAAAAATGCAACTGCAGTCCTAAAGGAGCTAGAGCTGGAGCCGCAGTAAACGTCAGCTCTTAGCTCTTAGCACGCCATGGTTTGTTTGTTTTGCTCAACGTTGAAGCAAGCTCCTTTAAGCTTCCTGCGCACGCAAAAGCACTCATTTCCGAAAAAGGCGTTCTCGGAAGCGAAAGCAAAGTTTGAAAAGCCAAGGCAAGGAGAAACACCAGCAACCGAACGAAGGAGACGACGCGCTACGAGCGAGCGAGCGAGCGAGAAACCATGTTTGCCTTGTACGCGTTAAAAACAAAGAAGGAAAACGAAACCGTCTTGAGAAATAACGCGATAATTACTAGGCTTCCCGAGCGAGATTTCGTGCCAGCTCTTGCTTCTCTTCCTCTCTTCCTTTTATTTTTACTACAACTTTCTTCTAAAGGCTTACGGATCTTGGCACATTTTATGTTTTAGCCGCATTTCGGTTTCGCAAACTTTTCGATAGTTGGTGGCGCGACAGCCGAAGTAAGCATACTCTAGGCGGCGCGGTGCGTAACCCTAAAACCGACGTCGTCTGCGAGCAGGAACAAACGGAGCAACGGAAGACAAAAAGGCGGGAAGGGAAGGCAAAAGTGAAACTGGGAAAAAAATGGGGATTTGGGGAAACAGGAGAAGCACTCTAAAGAGGGCTTGCCGCCACCGCCCTCCCATAGAGAGCCCTTCCACGTTCGGGAACAAATGCGCTTTCGAAAATAGGCTCCGAGATTCGAGCGCCTGCGGCAGGCCAGTGATTTCTGTTTCATGCCGTGTTTCATTGCGACCTTCCTGTCCTGGTTTCTTTGTCCTCAATTGGCACACTTTTATTTTATTTTTCGCCACAGGGCCTTATATATTCGGCATTCCCTTCCCCTAACGCCTACATTTCCTTCTCTCAGCTATTACGCATTTGCTTCTGGTTTCGTGTCTCCCATTATTTTTTCCGTCCTTTTCGCAGACGTCGCCTGTCCAAAGGCAAGGTATAAAACTCGACAGGGTAAAAAAAAAAGCGAAAAGGTGTACCACGAAAGCTTTCCAGACTTCACTATCACAAGCCTGGCCAATGTAGAAAGAGAAGCAGCTGCAAGAAAAAAAAAAGAATAAAGAGAAGCGCGGAATGGCGGACATTTACGTCTACTAGGGCCCCGGCTGGCGCTGCTGCTCATAGCGGCGCGTTTGGAGCTGGCGGCAATTTCCCGGTCAGCCCGTCTTTTAGTGATTCGCCACCGGGGCACGACGCCTAGCTGGCCTTTCACGGATCGGCTGTCGCTGATGCAGGCGCGAACACGCGAACCCCCGCGCCATTCCCTACAACCACGAAGAAAGAAACAAAGAGTAAGAGTGCTACAGTAACTGGCACATATAAAGTATGCGTGTATGTGAGTATGTGTGTGTGTTTAGAACAGCGAGCGAAAAACAGAAAATCAAGACGCAGAGAGCGATAATCAATGACGTCGTATAAGGGCACACCACTGTACCGCTTCACTTTTGTACGGACATTTCTGTTTCAAACCTTTCGAGGAGACCTCGTAACTCTCTCGTTCGCCGTGAACATTCGGCGGTTAAGAGACGTAGCAGCCGACGGAGCGTTCGCTGTTTACGTATATGTATAGATTCAGGAAGTGCTGTACGAGATTTGTCAGTGCTTTCATAGCTTTATTTCATACTCTTCTATACATACTCTTCTATATATTGGCGCTGGGCGGTGAAATTTCAGCCCCTTCTTCAAATGGATGGTTGAACGATAACATACACAGCGTGACCCGTTGGCAATTCATCAGCGATAACCATTTGCTGGTCGCGAACTTTGACTCTGCTGGCAAACATTGCTTTGAATTTTGAAACTATGCCTCCGGAAATGTTTACTTCCTCGCTTCGCAGCATCAATTGGTCAGCTTGTTTACGTTTGTCTATATATCACGTGTGCGGTGGGGTATATCTGCCAAGCTTGTTTTAGTACTGATCTTCGTATGTGTTTCGTATGAACCGGCCTATGTGGGCTGGCTTTCATGCTTTGCTAGCTAGTTCCCTCATTCACACTGTGATCTGCCACGATCACATTCGGCGTCTACAAAGAACAAAGAAAATTGGGGCAGCTGCTTACTAGTGGTGCGAAGAATGCGGAAGCGGCGGAGCTAGTGGCGTTGCCCTCCTCCTCACCCTCACTTCCCTTTCCCACCCCTCGCTATACTATACCATACATGGCTATGCTTTTTGTCTCTCTCTCGTCTATCTCTTTTTGTGTATGTTTATTTGTATCTCTTTCTCTCTCTGTGTATTGCTTTCGCTGTCATTGTATCCTTTTCTCACTTTCTTTCCTTTCCTTTCTTTCTATTTCTCTCTCTTTCTTTCGCTCTACCTCTTTCACTCGCTCCCTGTACGTGTTCTCTCGCCTTCTGCCAGGTCTTTCGCTCTTCCCATTCTTTCTCTCCCTTTTTTTTCTTTGTCTATTTCTTTTTCTGTCTTTCTATCTTTTCTCTCGTTTTCCTTTTCTTTCTCCCTATTTCTCTTTATCTCTTTCTCTCTCTCTCTGTACTCGTTCTCTCGCCTTCTATCGTTTTATCTTTTTATTCTTTTTCTTTCTCTTTATTTTTTTCTTTGTCTTTCTATCTCTTTCGTTCTCCGTCTATACTTGTCCTCTCACCCATCAAAGTTATTGCATTCTCCGCCGGAGAAATCAGCGTACGTGTTCTAGGAGTGAAGCAGAAGATGAAGAGGACGCAGAGAGTGCGTGCCGCTTCATAATTATGATAGTTTTCGGATTCAGCAGACAGACTGGGCCCGGCTTAAGTAACTGCGCTTTTAAAAAAGGAAAAGAGAAAAAAAAATCCCGCCAGCTCCACTTCGCGAACACTGTCGAAACAGCGAAGCTTATGCCAGTCCTTCGTCAGGTTGTATCGTTCTTTTGTTTTTCAAGTCTTCCGTTCGTTGGCGTTAAGCTTCCGAGTCTCTTGCACGAACATCGTGGTTAGCTGGACGACGACATGCCCGTTCTCGCGTCAGCTCTCGCTGACGCTCACGTCGGGTGGCTTTTTCATCGGGAGAATGAGAAACGTTCGCCATCTTGAAAGCGCGATCTCCTGAACACTGCCACTGACTCGTCATTTTACACTCCACTGCGGCTCACCGTCGCCCCATCTTGGCGCGTTTCTCGAAGGTTCACCCCTCGACATGCTCCACCCTCGCCCTCGTCTCTCGCAGCACACGCAGCCCTCCACTTCCTACCGAGCCTCACTCTCGCCACACTGCGAGGCCACGTGATCACCGCTACCACAACCCTGGGCATGAAAGCCTCGACTAAGAACAACTTCTCTGTTAAAAAACAGCGTCGCTTTGTTTCTTGACGACACCGGCCTGTGCTGAAGATCAGCTGGAAACTTCTTACACTGGGTTGACACTGCGAACACAGTTGCGTGTGCGGCCAAGCGTTGAACACATTCGCGTGGACGTAACATGGCATGGTCAAACTGAACCGAACATAGGCGCATTTGGACAGTTCGCGTTTATATGTATTATATACGTGCAAGAAGTTTCGAAACGCTTCGAACGCTGCAGTGCGTGTGCGTACGGCACTCCGTTCGGGTTTTAACACTCTACATTAACAAGTGTGTAGCGGAGAAGCCACTTCAGTGGTTTGTTTGTTACAGCTTGTACAAAATTATTTGCGCGTGTGTGCGCGCTAGTCTTTGCTGGACCGAAATCGTTGTGCAGTACTCGACTATAGTTATAATTAAAAGCTCGAGTGTTGATGGCAAGCGAAGCTTGAAGCATAACACAATGCGTAGCTTATCTAGAATTTATTGCATTTTTGTCTCTTTTTGATGCCTACTGCAAGCGTAATTTCGAGCCTATTTCTGCGACGTTTCATTAGGTTACTATACGAACAGTAAGGAATGAAATTACCTCTACAATGAATGCTAATAACATGCTGTAAAAAGAGAAAAAATGTGGCCAGTTTGCACTAGGGATGCAAGGCTGGACTAACAGCGGCGCTTGTAGCCGACCTAGATTATTATATGGTCTTAATTAGCACGTTCCTAATTAGCGAGACCTTAATTAGCACGACCTTAATTAGCAATGCCTTTTCTCTTTCTCTCTGTTCTTACCTCTTTCTCTCTCTCTACCTTTCTCTCTCTTTCGCTGTCTTTGTTTCTCTCCTTTATCTTCCATTTATCTGCTCTCCGGTTCTTTTTCGCTTTCTTCAGAAGGCACACGCATTGAAGAAACGCCTACATTCAACATTCATTGCGTCAGGCTCAGTGGGTGTGCTGACCACAGGCCTTTTATTATCGGCCAAATTACTTGGCAATGCAGAAAAATGTAATATAACTATCCTCATTTCTCGAATGTACGTCGCAAAGATCAAAGTATCTTTATTTATAGTCAATCTTAAAATGAAGAACAGGACGAAGAGAGCTCACACCGGCTGAGTTACTGCGTTGCACGCGCTAGGCGTGCCTTAGTTTTCTGGTCACGCGAACTTGCTAAACGAAAAGCCTAAACAGCTCTGCTGTTTAAGCCTCGAATCTCCCGTAAGGCTCGAATGACGGAGGGGCCTCAAACACGAGGAAGCAGAATTCACTAGCTGAAATAGATTTAGCGCTGAAAACAAAATAAATGAAACGGAGAGTAAACGCTCTGGAGCGTGGCGCTCCCCATTAGCAGAGGACACTACATGTCGGCTGAGAGAGTAGCTAGTGCATGCATCGATTGCTCTTGTCTCGTGAAATCTCGTACCGGCGTCGATCAAGGGAGCAGATGAAAGCCATATAGATGAAAACACTTAAATGAAGGTGAAAATGAGAGCAAAAATAAAATGCTAGTAAAAAAAAAATGTAATCTGGGCGGAGAAGAGAGTCGTCGTTTTGGTCATTTTTCATGATACGCTTCGCGAAGCGTAAAGGACACTAATGAAAATATTCTGACTATAGAGGAATGAGAGCCGCGGCACCTGCGGTTGTCCCCTAAAAGCGTGGCCGGCTGGCGATTTAGCGCTTGCAACCTTTTTTCTCTTCTTTTTCTTTTTCTAACGAGCCATGTGCAACGAGGACACCGCACTCTGTCATTATTATGGCGCTGTGCTCGGCGCAGTCTAAATGCCCGCGGAAAGGTCGCGATTTTTACTGCACGATACTTGTCGATGCGGAAATGGTGTCCTTACGTGACACTATAGGTGTGCACCTGTAACCATAACCATAAAGCTGCGCAATATTGGCGGCATGCAAAAAGATGCATAAAATGACAAAAAGAAAAGATCTAGAGGGAAAGCGAGGGAAGCGAGAGTAATAGACGGTGGCATTTCTGAGGATGTTCAACGCTGCTTTGAAGAGCACATGATGAATTCCTGCTAAGTTGCGTGATCTACACCTAATCTAGGTGACATCTGGGTATCAATCAATCAATCAATCAATCAATCAATCAATCAATCAATCAATCAATCAATCAATCAATCAATCAATCAATCAATCAATCAATCAATCAATCAATCAATCAATCAATCGTTTTTATTTCAAGTTCTTATTACATGAAAATACACAACACTGTTTAGACCCATAGCCACTGGTTAGTAGGGGGTCTAAATAAATATGCATTTAAAGGAACAGATTGTGTTAACAAAGTAGATATTTTATAAGTACACTTCAATCATAAGAAGAAAAAAAAATGGAGCAAAATATAAAACGGGAACATATTTGTGATAGGTAGATTGCAGTATCGTGCAACATTTTGCATGCATGTAAGGGATTGTATGTGTACCATACAACAAATATAAATACAGAGAAGTACGTAAACCATGTCAAGTATGATTTTGTTAGACATATAACCAATATGTAACGAAGCACAGATTACAAGAAAGTGTGTGCTAGTGTTCCTGTTCATTTTCCTGAAGAAAGTATTTTTTAAGCTCACAGGAAAAACTTTTGCTTTCTTTTATTTGACACGGTATATAATTCCAGATCTCAACTCCAGCAAATTGTAGTAATCGTTTTCCATAAACATTGTTAGTAGGCGGAAGATTGAAATTATGTAATGTGGCACGTCTGGTAAGGCGGGAAGAGGATGAAAATAGTGATATATGAAAGGGCAGGTTATAAGAAATGACATTATGGACGGTAAGTGCAATTGTTTGCTGTCGTAAATTATCAAATGGTATGATTTCCATATTACTTAACAATGGCGCGCTGTGTTGATCATATCTAGCATTGTTTATTATTCGAAGTGCTCGCTTATGTAGTATACGTAAGGGTTCTAGATATGTTTTAAAAGTCCATCCCCACGAATCTATGCAATATGATAGGTGACAATAAGAAAAAAGCGAAATACAGAATTCGGAGAATACTACTTTTAAAATAATTTCTAGCGGTTAATAACGTACTGCATCCAGATTGTAGTTTAGCGCATGCAGAGTTAATATGGCTTTGCCAGTTTAAATGGCTATCGAAAATTACACCCAGATATTTGAAATCTTTCGTTTGCTCAAGCAGGCAGTTATTTATTGTAATGCAAATAGACTCATTACTTATATCCCGATAACGGGAGTGGAAATTAGTGTATTTAGTTTTTTTAGCATTAAGTGTCACTTTGTTCGCTGAAAACCACTTACAAATATTTTTTAGTTCTGAAATACTTTTATGCTCTAGATCCCTCATATTGTCGGCAGTAACAATAACAGCTGTATCATCAGCGTACATTAGCATCTCCGCCGATGTCAATATGTTTGGTAGATCGTTTACGTAAAGTGAAAAGAGTAAGGGTCCGAGAACGGAGCCTTGCTGTACCCCTGTGTGTATATTTAACAGGGTGGAGATGAGATCACGCATAATGACCATTTGTTGACGTCCGCTCATATATCTAGAAAACAAGCAAAAAATGTTGCCGCGGAAACCGTTGTGTTTTAATTTCATTAGAAATATATAATGGTCAACCGTATCAAATGCTTTCTTTAAATAAAAAAAAACTACTGCTACAAGGAGATTATTATTTAATGCTTTGTTAATTTTCTGTGATAAAGATAGTACAGCAGTGGAGGTGGAGTGGTGCGACCTAAAACCATGTTGCTCGGCGCATATTGCACGATATTTTTTTAGAAAGAACATTCTTGCGAAAGAAGCCATATGCTATGGCTTCTTTCGCAATAATGTTCGCCCTTTGTTTGGGTGTCGGCATCCACTTGAGCTTATGATGATGAGAGACGTCTTGTTTACGTGCGAGCGAGTAACTTTACGTGAGCTGCATATTTTGTTTACGAAAGGTGCCCGGCAAGAAACTGGGTATTCAGGCGTGCGGATATTCCCCCACATATGTGAATTTGCGTTAGAAAACAGTAGAGAATATTGTTCACTATACGGTGCTTAACTAAACGTCTATTTCAGGCTTGCATAATCAATTGAAGTCAATTATCATTCAGTGCAGATTTCTCCTTCAGCGTCCTTTGGCTAAAATCAAAAGGCGCTCATCCCTTCACCATTCTTTTTTTTTAATTGGAAGAATTCAGGAAAGAAGATATCCTTTTTTCATTAGTAAATGCAGGGAATTGGGTTTATTACATGTAGCACTCGCGTCCGCCTTTATTATTATGAGAGTTTCCGGGGTCAGATAACGAGAAAAAGAAGGCATGGTCGATAATGAGCACTTCGAATTATTCCTTTATCGTTAAAAATGAGAGAATACACTAAAGATAAGCATGGTAATGGCCGAGCCGGCGGTTAATTTTACAGAATCGTCCCGGAAGTCTACTTCCTTTTTTTATCGTCCACCACATTTCATGTTACACTGAGTGGAATGGGGACAGGGGCTGGCGGTGCGAATCGTGACCAGATTATGGCTCATTGCGACCGCAGCCTTGCCGTTAGCGTGATTGCCCTGGTTCAGTCGTCATACGGAGACAATCAAGTGAACAAAAATCTTGAGGACAGAACGAAAAATGACGGAAATAGAGAGAAAAAATAGGTAGAATGTCGGAACACGCGAAGAGAAGAGGACAGGAAATAGAAAACGAGGTACTAAAGCAGGCGCCGTTATCAAGTAGCACATTGCCTTCACGTGATCGCTCGTTTCGTTGGCGCCTCGAATGAAGTGCCGATCTTCCCTTCCTTCACCCCTTCGACCCAAAACCGGAAACTGATATCTGACCCACATGCGCCCTTGGTTGAAGCGTAAAATGGGTGTCTTTCGTCGCTAAAAAATATCCTGTAGGGTCGTGCCCAACTGGCGCCCTGTACCCAACATTAGATGCGATAATATTAATGAAAAAGGACACGTTTATTGTCCTCTTCAGTGGCTCTACATCTGTCTATTTCTGCAGTAATGCTTGAAACTAGCGAACTTCCATAAGCACTGGTGCCAGTTTCTTTTGTTCATTATTATTATTAGTTTGTACTCTCCGGCAGAGACGATAAAGCGTCGCTGGAATGCTCGACCCTCAGGCGATGCCATGAAGTCCGTGGCAGGAGATGACCGCGATTTGAAAACATTACGAGTCACTGAAGGGCGCCATTATTTAGGGCAGCCCAAAGGCAGGCAGGCCTGGTAGCACGCTGCAGTAAGGCTGTTGCCTCCAGGCACATGCGGGGCGCCACCCACCGCAGGAATGTATAGAGATCGAAGGAGGAAAGAAAGGGATGCGTATGGGACATAATGTTGGAACACAGAGGGTAAGCAATGGGATGAAACGCGATGAATTGCATAGAAAAAAATTGGCCGCGTATCTGCGTGCTTCGCTGCAAATGTCGTCTAAAGACGATAGAAGAGGCGCTGCGTGAGATATGGACGCCATTGGCAACACGTCGGGAAACATGAGTGCTGTGTTCCGGGCTGGTAGTCCCGGCGCAGCAGCAGGCGAAGACCGGCGGTGACCAACGCGACCGGTGGGGACGCCAACCAGCCCGAACACGCGGTTTGGAGCGATGCGCTGAAGCAGAAGAAACGTCCCCACTCAACGAATACTCTCCACACACTCTTTTATTTACACGTCGCCTGCGTAAAACAGGAATGCCAGAGCGGCGCCCCATGGCATTCGTACAGTGCAATACAGAGCCGAAACCGAAACACAACGACCTCGTGCAGAGGGCACGGAGGAAGGCAAGTTTCAGCGCAGCTTAAGAAAGTAGGGTCTTTGGAATTACGTATGTATGCATTTTTTATTAAAGGAACACACCACCTTATACTTACCTAGTGATGTTGCGCCTCAGATATGCGTGATATTTACTTTTTGATCGACAACGTTCACAAGTATGAACAGCCGTACCAGTTCAAGATGGCTGGCCCTTGGGCAAGTGGTTCAACTTTGGCCGAGTGGCTGAATCGAGTGACGTGCCGACAAACAGAAAGACAGACAGACCAAAATTTCTCCGTTTAAGTATCCCAAGAAAGACTATCGTCTTTAAAATTGGAAGAAAACAAGCATGCCAATAGCGGCGCGTTGCGTGTGCTTTAGGAACGTATTACTTTCGTCGTATGTATCCTTTGGAACTTTTTTTTTGTGGTATTTCTGATGGAGAGGCTTTCGCAAGCTGGAAATGTGCGCCCCTCTTTTGTGTACTCGTTTCGACAGCGCTCACAGCTCTGCAGATTTGGGGAGGGCCCTCAACAGCGACGCTTTACAGTGCTCAGTCCTATACGTGTAGGCGCGCATTGTTATGGGAATCATACCCTAATCCGACAATTGAGCGTGTTTCGTCTCGTGAATTGGGAGGTCCTGCTTTGGAGACGCGAGCTCTGCTTCCATCAAGACTAGTATTTTTACTTGACGCAAAGATTTTAGGGGATGGGAGGGCATTTAACTGTCTTTTTTCGTATTTTATATGTGGCCACTTGGTTACGTGTTGTCGAATATTGATTTTCTTTCAGTAACGAAGCTGAAAAATGTCATAAAAATTTCCTCTCTATATCAACCAGAAAAAATTGAAATTTGGAACAGGACAGCGAGTGAGAGAGAGAGAGAAAGAAGTTCATTATGATTGAAAAGGTGAGAGCTCGCACTGACTTAATGTTCTGACCTGCTACTCAGCGTTGGAAAGGGGAAAGGGTGTAAAGAAAGAGAGAAAGAGAGAAGTTGTTGACCGTGAGGGTGAAGGTTAGTAAAAAAAAAAATCAATGTCCAAATACTATTCAGGGACATACCACCTAATGCGTGTCACTTAGCAAACAAAGCATTACGAAAGGAAACAAGAAAAAATGGAAATGTCACATAATAGGATAAACGGTATGGCACTAAACGTATAACTAATACAAACCGACATAACATGAAACAAAAAGTTTTAGGCATGAATCCACGTAATTTCCGCGCTACAATCACAACGCATCATCGCCTTTCGTACCGCTTATAGGGTGAGCAATTTCCGCTGGATGTTAGGCTGCAGATTAGGGACACGTACCTACATTTCATCAATTACGTCGGCCCCTTCGATTCTCTTCTAGCACAACATTTTTTTTAAATTTCCCGCCTCTGTTTTGATAATAAAGCACCGCCAATAAACAAACGGTAGAAAAACACATTCTATCTTTTACTTTGCTAGTATTATCTCACATTAAAAGTAAGGCCATGGAGCACGTTTTCTACCTCTGCGTGCAAAATGGCACTAAGCGAACGGGAAACGTTTAAATGAGGAGATTGCTACCAACTCAATGCCAAAAGCCTCACTGTCTTATATCTCCAATCTCATAAAAGCAAGCCTAAAGTGGCCAGTGGTTGTCGCAAGTAGATCTAATGGCAGCCTCACCAGCTGGGAGAGGAGCTCCATTGTTAAACGAACATATTCCTAAGCTACGAATCGAGAAAGCAGGCGCAGAGAAAGACAAAGGCATTTAGCATTTAAACAAAATGCCCAGACACATGGAACCTGACGGCAATAAATTTATATATATATATATATATATATATATATATATATATATATATATATATATATATATATATATATATATATATATAAACGCACTTCTACTTTTAGCTTTAAGAAGCAAGGCTTTTTCTTATTTTCCCGTTACTCCGTTCGCGCCCTCTCACAGTCTGTACACTCAGCACGCTGCTCGTGTTCAACAAGGCAAGCGCACGCAACGCTTGCTGCGCAGGATATCATCAGGGCCGCCAGGAGGGCATCCCCGACTGTGCCGCTTTTCGCGCCCGTGTCGGCGGCCCGGGCGCTGCCGTGAATAATGAAGCAGACGCATCTCGAGCAATCCTAGAGTGGATGCAAGCGTGTGCGCTCGCGGATACAAACACTATGTTTGCGTCGGCGGCGAAATCGGAGCGACCTGCTTTCCCTCTGCCAACGCCGGCCTTGAGCAAACGGCCGAGAGGAGTATGCCCCTCGCCGTCATCGCTTTGGCCAGTGATCCGGGGTGCTCGGTTGGCGCCATCTATTATGAAAGATCCCCCGAGGAAATGTGTCCGTGGGGCCGGAGTCGGCCTCGATAGTGGTTACGCTGTACACGAGGCGCGTGTATATGTGCTGATGTGTTGTACCGTTGCAATCAGGGGTTCCCCCGTGCGCTTGGTTGGCTTGCTTCACGGTACACCCGCAGGAGACCGCATAGCAAACTTGTTTCCCCTTCGTCCCTAGACTGGCTCCCTTCCTTTCTTTTGTTTTGACTCGGCATTGGATATGCGACTGGGCGCATGCGCGTATGGTTAAAGCAGTTGCCGCTAGTGGGTTAAAACAGTCCTTGGATCATACACACTATCCAGATGTGTGCGTGCGAAAGTGATGAATGTGTAACTTACCCTGGTGGCAGTTTACTATCCTGGCCCGCGCGCGTTATAGACTGATGCGACTAATTATAGTAAACGTTGCACTGCGAGTTGTGAAATGATGTGCCGAGTTTGAGGTAACAGTGTTCTGAGCTAACTGCCATCGTCGTGTTGCCTATCGTGTGGTAGCTAAAGGTATCTAACAAATGCTTTCACATTCATCACTAGAATGAACAGTCATTCATACGAAGAAAATATGCAGCCGCCACTAAACAATGGACCAAGAATAACAAAAAGAAATGCGTTGTTGTGCACTTCCGGCTGTGAGGACGTACGGTTGATGTCTACAGCAGTGAAATTATGAAGCAAAGACAATAACCTAGAATCGGCATTAAGTATTATTTTCTTTTTCACTGAACCTCGTCACATTGCTGGAGTTCGCGTTCTGTTTCTTTTCGCCTTCCGCAAGCGACGAAAAGCGGTGGCCAGCACATATTTCAGTGACGCCAATAGAAAAGTTGTGTAAATCTGGAGGTTATAGGTGCAGAAACCACGATCTTATCTTATGTTTCAGCGCAAGGAAACACGAGGACGTAAAGAAAGAGACGAGGACACAGCGTTACTAACAACTGAGGTTTATTTCACACGGTAACAGCGTAAATACCAGTGTACAAGAAAGAGGGAAAGGGTGTCAAAATTACCTTCGCACCACATTTCACTTTACGGCAACAGCGCCACCGCTGCCGCGACAAGAACACCATCTGTTTTCGAGACAACGAAACAGGTGCGCAGCTCACACAACCTTTGGTTTTGTTAATTTCAAGCGCCTCAACAATTTCCCTGGTCATCTGCTCTGAATTTCTTGTAATCACTTTAGTTCTACATGGGATTACAACCACCGCGCATGCAGCGTGCGGCAAGATGACCATCCGTTGCCAGTTTGCTTACATTGTAAGAATGTTCTCGTATGCCGTCATCCAGGCATCTGCCTGTTTGTCCAATGACGAACAGGCAGATGTTTGTGACAAAGAGGGAGATGAAACATGGCTTATTGAACGATCTTATAATAAGGGATGTTGAGCTGGATAACTTCGGGTTAATTTCGACCACCTATATTTTTTAAAACTGCACCTAAAATCATTTATACGAACCTTTATGCATTTTTCTACCATCAAAACGCGCTTACATCTCTTGGGAGCAGCGCAGCGCTATAGCTACTAGGCCTCCGCAGCGGATGAGGTTCAAAGAAGTAATCATCTTTAATTTTCTAAAGAGTAGTCACAATCTTTTTCCAGAGGTTCTAGGGCCAAATATGCTCCTTAGCCCTTTAAACAAATAACTAAATAAATTTATGTAAGCTTTTTCTCTACCTTACTCGCTGTCACTGATCCCGTTAATGGGGATGGCAATCGCCGGGCGCATTCCAAGGGCGGACGTATCGGCCCCCCGAAATGCACCACGAAGCGCGGATAATTTAAAGTTTGTCCTTTTAGTGCGCCAGCGAACGCCGGTTGTGGTCCAAAGACCGAGTCAGAGCCGCGGGGCGATAACACAAACGAAAACGAAATATATTCTCAGTTAAGGCAATACAAATACCACAAACACATGCACACTCGGCTGGTACCAGTTACAACTTCACAATATAACTCAGATGGTGTTGACACAACGGGAACTAAACAAACAGATCACACGCTACAAATGCAATCGCATGCATTACAACTATTCAAGGACAGTTAAAGTCCCGAATGTACAATGACGTATCCAGTCCACAATTCTTGGACGGTAATCGAATGCTCCTCTTCTAGGAAACACTCACGCCAACTCCAGCGGTGTCTGTCGTTGCTCAACCGTCGTCGTAACTTGTCACAGCTCACACGGCGTCGTCATCCGATTATTCCAGATCGACGATCGACTGGCCGCACACCATCACAAACACGTCTTCTTTGGCTGACTGAGCCACACTCAGCATAACTTCACCATCTCCAGGCCGACTGCCTCACTCACTCACTGTCTGACTCGTCGTCGTTTGCACGCTTTTATCCCTTCTCCCCCGGTTTCTAGAAGTGTCGGGAGGGTTCTTTGGCGTGCAGTACAGCCAAGGCTAAGGATAGTTCGAGATTTCTCTCGCCGGTTCCACTCGCGGCGGCGTCGCTCGGGGATGCGTCACCCACGTCACCCTTTCCTTCAAGAAACCTCCAAGCTTTGCCGGGCATTTGATCGCGTTGTCTGCGTCTGGCTCGAGTGAGTGAGGAGGATGCGGCGCGCCGGCGTCTTTTGATGCTTGTTTTTTCGCCGTTCGCGCTTCTTGGGCGAACGGCTCGCGCCGCTTTTTCCCGCTGCCGTTTGAAGGCGGCCGCGCGCGCGCTTTATTAAGCGCTCGTTTGTGACACTCGCCGATTTGAAGAATTTTCCAATTTAGGATGGCATAAAATTTCTATGTCCTATATTACACTGGGCGAAATATATAAAAATATAAATAAATAAATAAATAAATAAATAAATAAATAAATAAATAAATAAATAAATAAATCATAGTTTAGACTTCCTGGAGCTGCTATTCATATTATTTTTCTTGAACTGGATACAAGACAGTCCTTCACGAATTAGAGAGAGAGAGAGAGAAATAGATGACCTTCACGAATTAGTGTAAGCAAAATGAAACACCGGCAGCATCGAAGAATTTCGGTGACTGATTTTATCCCTAAAGTGGCATTCTCTAAGTATTACCTCACACTGTTTACCGTGTCCTCCTATGAAAAATGAAGTACGAAGATATCGATACTTTCTATTCTGCTGTGATGAAAGCATCACGGGAAAAGAACAATGTATATACTCTCAAAATCTTCCATCGATGTTCCTTATCTCCGATTTAGCTGCTTACTGTGCCAAGGAAAATTGACCAAAGCGTTGGACTTCTTTGCGCAAAATTGGTTTCACAAGTGAGTTGGACAACCAACTCAGCGGACGCAAGAGAAGTGCCTTCTTCAGTGTGAGTAATTTTGCCACCGTGAACGGAACTGAAGCAAGAACACATACACACGCACCCACGCAAAAAAAAAAAACAAGAAAAAGCTAGTGACTTGGCAGTGCTGTCGAAATACCCTTCTCCCACATCGCCATGGAATACAAAAGAATAGCGAAAAAAGTTAGAAAACTGCCACGGAAATCCTTCAGAGAGAAGAACACAATGAAAGCTCTTTTCGACTCCTCTCGAGGATCGGGCAAGATGATTGATGACCGGGATATCCTTGTCTCACTGACGCAACACGACAGCGGTGCTTTCGCCTTCGGGCGACATGGTATCGCCTTTTCCTTGGGCGCCTCGCATTCGCTATTGCACCGCGGTCAACGCCTTTGTGTGTACTACGTGCGGGTGTCTAAAGGCACCGGACGCTGGCTGGCGAGTCAGTGAGGGACGTTTCCCACAACCGCCAGGGCACTACGAAGCGGTCTGCGATAGGGCCACCGAGGTGGTGTTTGGAGCGATAAATCGATGGGTATTAGGGAACGAGGCTGAGAAAAAGTGTCCTCGTTGCTGATGAGAGAAGAAGCGACAATAGAGCCAATGGTATAGCGCGGAAAGATGTGTAAGCACACTGACCTTTCTTTAAGACTTTCCTTTTACTTTTTCGGCTCACCTATAAATTGCGGTGCCGTTATCTTTGTCTGCGGGTTACCCTAGATAGAATGACAAGACGAATCACTGGTAGGCGCATTGCGTAAGCCGAGTATATTGCATTACTTCGTCTGAAACACCGAAAAAGTGTAGGCGCTGCTCTATTCTGTTTGAGGACGTCGTAAAATGTAGAAAGCAGTAACCTTATACCGCTGTCTCGACAGGCGTTGGTCAACGTTCGTGCGTTGCCCGTGTTGCCTAAGGAATACGGATTGTGCGAGACACTTAAAGGGGCTGCTTCATGTAGGCGCTTCGTTTACGGCTGCTTCTGGCCATTAACACTGCAGCTGATTACTTGGCCCAGCACTTGTGCGCTGTAGTTTATTCTCCCTCATCAAATCCACTTTCTTTCTTTTTTTTTTTTTTTTGTTGAGGCGATAGTCGCCCTTGGTCGGCTCTTGCTTTCTGTGAGTCGAGTGGTGCAATATTTAATAATGCAGCGTGAGCTGCAGCTTCCGTTCAGTGCAGCACAGCCTAACTGTGTCAGGAATAAAAATGAAGCAAGCGGGTACTGCTTCCGCAGTAACAATCATATTCGTAATGACAGAGCACATTTGTAACAAATGTTAAAATAACCAAAGCGGATTGATAGGAAGAACACTAACAGTACTTAAAAATCCTATGCGTCACTCTTCCCACATCATATTCACTATGATGGTGTCTTCTCGGAGAAGTAGTGCAGTAGAAAGAAAAAGATGGGGTTTGCTTCTCGTTTGAACAATGATGTGCAATTCCAATACGAGGAGCTAGTTTAGATGTATTGTTTTGGAGTAGGCAAGCAGACCTCGGGAACGAAAGTAGTGCAGCCACTTTGAGGAGAAGGATCTCCCGTTGTGGTTCATTTTCTATGGCGCTGGGCTGCTGAACAACGAGGTCGCGGTACGATGCCCAATTGCGCTTGATACGTTCTGATGAAGACGAAATGAAAATAAACACTCGCGCACGTGTGTGTGCTAGTTCATGTTACGTCATCAAAAATATTTTACCTCTTCCGCGACGGAGGACCTAAAAAAGAAAACACATAGAAAAGAGGACATAGGACGAGCCTGCGTCCTTATTTCGTGAGTGTCTTCTATTGTTATCTTTTTTTTTTTGCGCTGATTAATAAATATGCACTGCCATATGTTGGGCGTGTTGGTATTCTGACTTAGAAACCATAGTTAATGCCATCTGGCAAAGACACAAGGGAAACGGTGACAACACAATGCACTGTGGGCGAGGTGGAAAGGACGCAACATTATGCGCACTTTCCAACCCGCGCAGCCTTCAGCCTTAGCTGGAAGAGAAATTGCTTGAGTGGGAACTGTGCAATGTTTTCAGCAGCTGCTTGCATGAAAGCTCTATAAGAAAGAACTGTTGAATACGAGAGTATATTCTCAACTTAATGTTCTGGACAGAGCGTCTGTGTCGAGCGCTATATAAGTTGCTATGCTGCCTCGCGGCCACTTATCAAGCGCGTGAGCGTCGCTGTAGGACCCGGCGCGCTTTCATACGTGAGGCGTCGAGTTACGTCTGTAGGGCCATTTATTTCCGCACTCACTGCCGCAGGGAAACTCTCTAGCAAGAAAGCGTCACAGCACGGCAGCGTCTTTTGCTGCAGTGTACAGCAGAGCATGTGCAGAGCTGGTCAAATGTAACTATGAAAGGGACTCCTTCTAGGCTTGCGAAATGACCCGTGTCTTCTGGATCTGTTCTCCGTCTTCACCGATGGCGTCTGCGCATTGTCCGTGATGCCTGCATTCTTCTGCGTCGCTTTCTTCGATATACCCTTTCTTACTCGTTGAAGAACAGGATTCGTGGTGTCTGGTTTCGTCTCTTTCATTGCTCCAGGCACGGCGGAAACGTAGTATATGGCAGATTTTTTTTCTTTTTTTTCTCTCATAGAAGATCCAGTTGGCTTTTGTAACAGAGAAACGAAACCGAGAAGACTGCCAAGTTACATGCTCTTGCGAGGATAGTGAATGGCCGTTGCGAAATCACTTCAGTTTTTTCGCAGAAATCACCCGGTGTTGTAGACTTACTGAGCCGCCTCGTTCTTCGCATCACATAAAGGAAGCGGCTATAATCTTTTTTTTTTATTCTTATATCCATTGCGCATTCAAGTAGACGACAACAGGCATTAATAAAAAATAAAACCGTCTCCAGTCCACACTGTTACGGTGGTTGTTCAGCGAAGCCGTGGTGTCTCTTGATACGAATGACCGATGTCACGTAGCCTTGAATGATTGAGAAATATGGGACATGAAACGATTGATATCAATACAATTAAATGAACTGTAGCGTAGTGTTCACTCCAATGCGTGCTCCTCCCATATCGCTATCACAACGCAAACGAAATCAGTTGGTAGGCGGTTCCTCTCCACGTGGGACAGGCATTCGGAGCTCGCATGCGTTTCCCACGCATACTGCCGTTGCAGTCCCCGTCGCCGTCCACGTCGCCGCTCGCACCAAGGGACCATGTCGTGTGATGACGTCATCATGTGAAGTCACAGTATGTGAAGTCACGATGACTTCATAATTACGCCAGGATGACTTCACAAATTTGGGTGGCCTGTGACGTCATGATGACGTCAGGTGGTGAAGTCATCGCATGATGATGATTTTTTGCATCACTCGTATTGACGCCGCCGACGCGGGACGCCGATGCCGATGGCCAATATTTCGATTTAATGAGGCATCTTTCGCCTTACTAACAGAAGAGAAGCTTCAATAATGGTTTCATTAAAGAAGGATACAGAGCGAACAGGTCAAAAGCAACAGACCATGAGCAAATATTGACTGCTTTTTTGAAAAGTGCGTAATCATTGAGTACGAATGAATCAAATTAAGATCAATACACAGATGAAAAAGAAAGTCCAGTTTCTCTACTTTTTTTAAGAATGGACGTAAATTACACATCTAAAGAACCACACATGGTGCTGTTGCAACTTTCACGAGAGATATTACTGCATGCCCTGTGTTCAGGTTTTGCTTGATGACAGACATCCACGGTTACGAATTCAAGCGTTAGCAATCTGGCTGTCGGCGTTGCGAAGCAGATCTGGTTTCTGCCCGTAGGCGTTTTCGTTTTTCTTTTTTTTTTTAACTTACATGGTTCTATTCATCTGGGTAGCGATGTCGAGCTGTGCCGTACAATTCAGTCGCGGAAAAGTAACCGTGATGGGAAAAGGACATTGAAAATATGGATAGCAACGAGGGCAGATTGAGGGTAAGGGGATATGAATAACGGTTTTGCAAGAAAGGAATTGAATCTTGTTTCATATTGAATTGGCAACAGTTACGCGTCTAGCGGGTGGAGAGCTTGGGTTTTATTGCAGGCGCGACGGCGGATCGCTTCTTACGGTGCGGCCTACATGCCATGTATGTTGAAATGCAATACGGAGAGCCTTTGTACGGCCCAACCTTTAACATAATGTACTGTCGGCCTCAGCACGCGAACTTTTCATGAATAGGGAAAGCTAGGCATTCCACAAGTTCAAACCATATGCGATACTGGCAATAATAGGGTAGGTGAATTGAAAGTTGTTTCATGGCCCCACAACTTCTGGAGACGCCAGATTAAATCGTTTCGAAATATTCACTGTAGGAAAGGAACCGCAGAGAAGGTTCTTGGGTTTATTTTTTTGGAATGTTGCATACAGGATGAAGCATTGAACGGTGCCTGAAAGCTTTCGGTAAGATCGAAAGTTGTATTGACATCAAGCAAGAAAAAAAGAGAGAGAGAGATGGGAAGGCGTTGGGGAGGTCTCAAACCAAGCAGCAACAATCTTGTTCATACAATTTTTTTTTTCACGATCGATTTTCTGTTGGAAATGATTGGATATTTGACGTTTCTATTTGCCATGGGGCGTTAGGTTTCACCACTGAACATGAAATGGCTATTTTGTGGGAATGTCTTTCTCGAGGAGATCAAGCGTCTCTTAAGCCTAATCGATAGACAGAAAACAATAGGAGAAAGAGCTTCGGGCAACCGTCGTACCATATATTGCGGAGATAAGTGTTGCTAGCTGCCACTGCATTGGATGCGTAAGACCGCCGTTATTTAGAAACGTATGAAGCGTCGTATCCTAAAGACAACATGAAATCACATCAAGTAATGGACTAAGGTGCGTATTTGGGCCGGTTGGTACATGTTCAACGATACGAGAAACAGCGCGAAACACGGGACAGTGAAAGAGACGGACCAAGCGCTGATCGTATCGTTGCACATCAAGTAAGATTTAATGCATTTATTCCTGTCTGAGTATAACTGGGGTTGTGGTTTGTTCTCAATTACTTCAGGGATCTAGACGATTCTCGTTCGCCAGGGTGCCTTGATATTTTGAGTAATCACTATTTTTTTGCGCATTCCTTTCTGAACGCTGATGTGTCGCTTCTGTTGTAGTTAACAAAAGAAAGTGGCTGTAGGAAGCCGCTTACCCTTTATACGTGACAATTTATAGCTTCCGCCTTTAATAACGAAGTTTAATATATATCAGTCCGTCGTAGCCTGGTGGTTATTGGTGTATAACCGCTGACCCAAAGGTTGCGGGGTCGAATCGCAGCCGCATTTAGATGGAGGCAAAATGCTGGAGGCCTGTGTGCTTAGATTTAGGTGCACGTTAAGAACCCCACGTGGTCGAAATTTCCGGAGCCCTTACGGCGTCTCTGATAATCCTTTCGTGGCACTGGACGTAAAGACACTCAAATTATTATTATTATTATTATTATTATTATTATTATTATTATTATTATTATTATTATTATTATTATTATTATTATTATTATTATTATTATTATTATTATTATTATTATTTTAATGTAATGAAAGCGATTTGAAGCACCTACACCTACGCTCTACTTCTTTACTACGAGCGCAACTGCGCTTGCGGGGCGGCCGCAGACGGCCAGCTATTAGCGGCTCGATTACCCGCCTGGCCGCAGCCCACAAACACCACACGCCACGCAGCGAAGCGTGCGTCCCCTGTGGACGATCTGAGGTAAAACCTTGGGGGAAGTTGCGCAGCAATAAGAAAAGAATGATGGGAGACCGGTGCACCCTACTGGAGAAATATGAACTTCCAAGACGCGACTGGAAGGATCGCCGAGTCAGCCATGCGTAGTGATGCTGCCTCACGTCTTCGTCGAGGTTTGCTTGTTGCTTTTTTATTTGTGCTTTCAGAACACAAGCACGTGGGTTGTTTGGCTATTATTGCGGCTTTCTTCTTGGCTTTCACGTTGTCTTAGGTTGTGTAAGGCATGAAAAGCCAATCCGCCACCCCATTTCGTCTCGGCGCTACGACAAAGTTGGTGGCCATTGTGCGTACAAAAAGGAGACGTGAACTGCAGTTATGTAATTCCTTGATTCCTTTTTTTTTCTGTTCCTACTTTCTGTTCTGTGTACATGCGTATGATTACTTTGCAGAATACATCTTTGTAAACGATTCTCTGTTTTTCACCCTTTCTATCTTTATACGAGAGCGGCAAGTGATAAAGCTACATCTACGATTTTTTTCACCAGCATTTGAAAAGAAGCATACATCGTACGGTTATATGCGCCTGCCATTTTGTCAAGCGTTACGATAATACGAAACTCTTTGTCAGAAGTAGCGGTGTCCACTGTTAGAGCCTGCCGCTGTCGTCGTAAATGGGGCTAAAGCCAGTGCGTGCGTGCGTGCGTGCGTGCCCTGCGTGCATACGTGCATGTGCATATATGTTCGTCAAGGCAGACCTAACAACATGCCGAACCATATGTTTTACCAACAAAGTGCAACTAAACATCAAAGCGTTCCTTCATAGTTTCATTATCGTGAAACTAAGCTTTATGCCCTAACTTTGAATAGGCAATAGAATAGGCAATAGTGAGGGTGGTTGAATCTAAAATCTAAATATATAAAGTTCTAAAAAGCTTTCACTGTTTAAGCCGGAATAGTTCCGAAAGCTGAGCTCCCCGGAATGTTCGATGCACTCACGTACAGCACTGAAGTGGCCTTGGTGTAGTATGGAGCAAAGGGCTCCTAGAATAACCAATATCACGACGTTAGAGTTTTGGATGAACCGCCAGAAAAACAGTAAAGTCTTATTATTTCGAGAAAAATAGTGACAAGTACTTTGCGAAAGAAAATAAAGCAATAAAGGCGAAGAGCTGGAAAGCTTTAAAAAGAACAGAAACAGCTTGAGAAGTTTGGACTGCTTTTCAGTGTCTGCTATGACTGCCAGCCGTAGATTGAAAGGATAGAGCGTGTGAGCTATAGATGGAAGTGATCTCGGGCGTACTTCAATCCTCAAGAGATTATGATCGAAATATAAGAAATAGAGAAATATGGGAAACGAGTAAAGCGTTATAGAGCGTAAGAGTGCTTGAAACGCAAAACATTGACAAAGAGTCAGGAGACTCGAAAAATATGGGCACATGCCTTTCATTGAAAGTATTTACAGGTCGCGGTAGACGATACTTCGCGAGTGCGCATAATACGTCGTCCTTTATGCGTGCTCGGGCAGGCGTGAGATCCAAAGAAAGAACAGTTTTTTTAAGAAAAAAAAAAGAAAGAAAAAAAAAGAATGAAGCAACCGTGCGGCCACCAAGCGAGCTACGCCTTCTGTCCCTGCTTCTGCGTCACTTCCAGATAAAACAGTCCTCAATGAAAATTTTCGCCTATCTGTCGTCCAATCAGATCGTTCACTGAACTCTGCCGTCTCTCTCTCTCACCTCACAGCTTTGCTTCTTTCCTCACCTCCTCACTTTCAAAGTTTTTGTTTATTTCTGTTTCTCTCTCTCTGCTGCCCAGCAATGAGATGGCGAGGAAACCTTTTGTGACGCAGTGATGCGACACCTTTCATCGATGCCACCACAAGTCTACTCGTCTATCCGTTGATCTATCTGGAAGATGGAGTGTTCTAAATAGGCTTCGTTGCTGCATGTGTCAATAAAGAACAAGCGCGTCGCCTTGGGAGCTTCAGAAAATAGGGAACGGCGACAGCGCTACTGAGACGACGGTATAGAAGCCGACGTAACGGATGTTCTTGAATGTGAGCGAACGCTGAGAAAGTGAAAGATGAGAATCTCGCTAACGGTATATATCATGCAGCGTATGCCCTATCCGTCCATCTCTTCTTGAACACGGAGTTTTCCCATCGATAATATCGGGCTTCTGCGGCTCCTCTTCTTTCTTTCTTTCTTTCTTTCTTTCTTTCTTTCTTTCTTTCTTTCTTTCTTTCTTTCTTTCCTTCTTTCTTTCCTCTTTCTTTCTTTCTCTTTCTTTTTCTTCTTTCTTCTTTCTTTCTTTTTTCTTCTTTTTGTTCTTTCTTCCTTCCTTCCTTCCTTTCTTTCTTTCTTTCTTTCTTTCTTTCTTTCTCTTTCTTTTTCTTTCTTTCCTTCTTTCTTTCTTCCTTTCTTTCTTTCTTTCGTTCGTTCTTTCTTCCTTTCTTTCTTTCTTTCTTTCTTTCTTTCTTTCTTTCTTTCTTTCTTTCTCTTTCTTTTTCTTTCTTTCTTTCTTTCTTTCTTTCCTTCTTTCTTTCTTTCTCTTTCTTTTTCTTTCTTTCTTTCTTTCTTTCTTTCTTTCTTTTGTTCTTTCTTCCTTCCTTCCTTTCTTTCTTTCTTTCTTTCCTTTCTTTCTCTTTCTTTTTCTTTCTTTCCTTCTTTCTTTCTTCCTTTCTTTCTTTCGTTCGTTCTTTCTTCCTTTCTTTCTTTCTTTCTTTCTTCTTTCCTTCTTTCTTTCCTTCTTCTTTATTTCTCTTTCTTTTTCTTTTTTCTTCTTTCTTTCTTTCTTTTGTTTTTCTCCTTCCTTCATTTCTTGTTCTTTCTTTCTCTTCTTTTTCTTTCTTTTCTTCTTCTTTCTTCTTTCTTTCTTTCTTTCGTTCGGTCTTTCTCCTTTTTTCTTTCTTTCTTCTTTCTTTCTTTCTTTCTTTCTCTTTCTTTTTCTTTCTTTCTTTCTTTCTTTCTTTCCTTCGTTCCTTTCTTTCTCTTCTTTTTCTTCTTCTTTCTTTCTTCTTTCTTTCTTTTGTTCTTTTTCCTCCTCCTTTCTTTCTTTCTTTCTTTCTTTCTTCTCTTTCTTTTTCTTTTTTTCCTTCTTTTTCTTTCTTCCTTCTTTCTTTCTTTCGTTCGTTCTTTCTTCTTTCTTTCTTTCTTTCTTTCTTTCTTTTCTTTCTTTCCTTCTTTCTTTCTTTTCTCTTTCTTTTTCTTTCTTTCTTTCTTTCTTATTTCTTTTGTTCTTTTTCCTTCTTTCTTTCTTTCTTTCTTTCTTTCTCTTTCTTTTTCTTCTTTCTTTTTTCTTTTTCCTTTCTTTCTTTCTTTCGTTCGTTCTTTCTTCTTTTCTTTCTTTCTTCTTTCTTTCCTTCTTCTTTCCTTCTTTCTTTCTTTCTCTTTCTTTTTCTTTTCTTTCTTTTTTCTTTCTTTTGTTTATTTCTTCCTTCCTTTCTTTCTTTCTTTCTTTCTTCTTTCTTTCTCTCTTTCTTTCTTTCTTCTTTCTTTCTTCCTTTCTTTCTTTCTTTCGTTCGTTCTTTCTTCCTTTCTTTCTTTCTTTCTTTCTTTCTTCCTTCTTTCTTTCCTTTTTCTTTCTTTCTCTTTCTTTTCTTTCTTTCTTTCTTTTTTCTTCTTTTGTTCTTTCTTCCTTCCTTTCTTTCTTTCTTTTTTCTTTCTTCTCTTTCTTTTCTTCTTTCTTTTCTTTCTTTCTTCCTTTCTTTCTTCTTTTCGTTCGTTCTTTCTTCCTTCTTCTTTCTTTTTTCTTCTTTCTTCTTTCTTTCTTTCTCTTTCTTTTTCTTTCTTTCTTCTTTCTTTCTTTCTTCTTTCCTTCTTTCTTTCTTTCTCTTTCTTTTCTTTCTTTCTTTCTTTCGTTCTTTCTTTCTTTTGTTGTTTTCTTCTTCCTTTCTCTTTCTTTCTTCTTTCTTTCTTTCTCTTTCTTTTTCTTTCTTCCTTCTTTCTTCTTCTTTCTTTTCTTCTTTCGTTCGTCTTTTTCCTTTCTTTCTTCTTCTTTCTTTCTCTTTCTTTCCTTCTTTCTTTCTTTCTCTTTCTTTCTCTTCTTTTTCTTTCTTTCTTCTTCTTTTCTTTCTTTGTTCTTTTCCTTCCTTTTTCTTTCTTTCTTCTTTCTTCTCTTTCTTTTCTTTCTTCCTCTTTCTTTCTTCTTTTTTCTTTCTTTCGTTCGTCTTCTTCCTTCTTCTTTCTTTCTTTTCTTTTTTCTCTTCTTTTCTTCTTCTTTCTTTCTTCTTCCTTCTTTTTTCTTTCTCTTTCTTTTTCTTTCTTTTTTCTTTCTTCTTCTTTCGTTTTCTTTCTCCTTCTTCTTTCTTTTCTTTCTTTCTTTTTTTCTTCTTTTTCTTTCTTTCCTTCTTCTTTCTTCTTTCTTTCTTTCTTTCGTTCGTTCTTTCTTCCTTCTTTCTTTCTTTCTTCTTTCTTTCTTTCTTTTTCTTTCTTTCTTCTTTCTTCTTTTTCTTTCTTTCTTCTTTCTTTTTTCTTCTTTCGTTCTTTCTTTCTTTCTTTCTTCTTTCTCTTTCTTTTTCTTTCTTCTTTCTTTCTTTCCTTCCTTCTTTCTTTCTTTCTCTTCTTTTTCTTTCTTCTTTCTTTCTTCTTTCTCTTTCTTTTCTTTCTTTCTTCTTTCTTTCTTCCTTTCTTTCTTTCTTTCGTTCGTTCTTTCTTCCTTTCTTTCTTTCTTTCTTTCTTTCTTTCTTCTTTCTTTCCTTCTTTCTTTCTTTCTCTTTCTTTTCTTTCTTTCTTTCTTTCTTTCTTTCTTTGTTCTTTCTTCCTTCTTCCTTTCTTCTTCTTTCTTTCTTCTCTTTCTTTTTCTTTCTTTCCTTCTTTCTTCTCCTTTCTTTCTTTCTTTCGTTGTTCTTTTCTTTCTTTCTTCTTTCTTTCTTTCTTTTGTTCTTTCTTCCTTCCTTCCTTTCTTCTTTCTTTCGTTCGTTTTTTCTCCTTTCTTTCTTTCTTTCTTTCTTTCTTTCTCTTTCTTTTTCTTTCTTTCTTTCTTTCTTTCTTTCTTTCTTTCGTTCGTTCTTCTTTCTTTCTTTCTTTCTTTCTTTCTTCTTTTCCTCTTTCTTTCTTTTTCTTTCTTTCTCTTTCTTTTTTTTCTTTCTTTCTTCTTTCTTTTTTCTTTGTTCTTTCTTCCTTCCTTTCTTTCTTTCTTTTCTTTCTTTCTCTTTTTTTCTTTCTTCCTTCTTTCTTTCTTCCTTTCTTTTTTCTTTCGTTCGTTCTTTCTTCTTTCTTCTTCTTTCTTGCTTTCTTTTCTTTGGTTCTTCTTCCGTCCTTCCTTTCTTTCTTTCTTTCGTTCGTTCTTTCTTCCTTTCTTTCTTTCGTTCTTTCTTTCTTTCTCTTCTCTTTTTCTTTCTTCCTTCTTCCTTCCTTCCTTTCTTTCTTCTTTCGTTCGTTCTTTTTCCTTTCTTTCTTTTTCTTTCTTTCTTTCTTCTTGCTCTTTCTTTTTCTTTCTTTCTTTCTTCTTTCTTTCCTTCTTTCTTTCTTTCTCTTTCTTTTTCTTTCTTTCTTTCTTTCTTTCTTCTTTGTTCTTTCTTCCTTCCTTCCTTTCTTTCTTTCTTTCTTTCTTTCTTTCTCTTTCTTTTTCTTTCTTTCCTTCTTTCTTTCTTCCTTTCTTTCTTTCTTTCGTTCGTTCTTTCTTCCTTTCTTTCTTTCTTTCTTTCTTTCTTTCTTTCTTTCTTTCTCTTTCTTTTTCTTTCTTTCTTTCTTTCTTTCTTTTCTTCTTCTTTCTTCCTTTCTTTTTCTTTTCTTTCGTTCTTTCTTTCTTTCTTTCTTTCTTTCTTTGTCAGTGCGAGCTGATTTTCGATCAAGTTTCTGCTCCAAAGCAGACTACCTATTTTTTTTTTTTCTCAATGGACGGGATTGAGAAGACGAAAGCACGAGGATCGGTAAGTCCCTGTGGACGGCTATAGCCAGAAGAAAAGAAACAAAGGAAGCGTAAAGACGGCGTTGGCAGCGTATAACTATGGTGGTTGGATGACCTACTTTGCCCCTGAGGATTCAGAACTGACGAGAGAAGGGAGAGACGTCGTTTCTGTTTTCTACGTTATATCGCCAAAAATCAGGCTTTCCACCACCTCGCTCGAACTCTCTCATTCTGTACCTTAAAGCTATCGTAATGTGTTCACTTTGAACGCTGCGAAATAATTACTTTCTTCTCTTCTTTCCGAAAATTTCCTTGTGCGGCACGAACTCTTGAACAAGGCATAGTTGTCATTAAGTTCAATGAAAGATTTTTTAGGCTATTACGTACGTCTGTACAATGAGCGGTAAAATTATGCGCCTTTTAAAGCTTCATTCCTACATTTATTTATCACTTGCCGAAAGTTTCTCCATCAATTCACAAGTTCAGCAGAACTTTCCATCAACCCCTGGCGTTGCACTGTACACCGGTTAGCGCATTAAAGAAAGATGATAGCGACACTGCAGTTACGTAGCGAATAATTTTACTCGATTCTTTAACACTCTTATTATCAACTGATCACGGCCGAAACAGAAAGAATATCATCAAAGAGATATCGCTACAAAGCTGCAGCTCGAGAAAATAGAAAAAATCACAGCATATCCACGGAGTGAATGATGATGAGTGGGCGAAGCTGCGGAGGTTCATCGGTAAACTGTGAATCTTCCATGAATTCTGCCCAGTACATCATCACCGACGTGAGATCGGGCGCGTTTATACTAAAGGTTCGATGAGTTATGACGACTTGCAGCTCACTTTAATCTTACATGTACGCTGTGAATTTTCATTGTTTAGAAAACCATTGCTTTAGAAAACATCTGGCGTCTTTCGTTAAGCAGCTGGCGTTCGTTTTGCTATAGAAACATCTGGCGTTCTTTCATTTTGCTTTTACAAAACATCTGGCGTCTTTCGTTGGTTTATTTCATCAATCAATGGCGTTTTGAACAAAATTTTTATTGTTTAATCACGCACAGGAGAAATCTCACTAGGCACTACCTTGGAGGTAAACAATGGCTGCTAATGGGAATGAGAGACAGAAGAAGTCGGCTTTTAGCTAACACTTACACTTCTACTAACGTTTCCTACTGGAACATGCCAATGGATGCTAATGGGGAATGAGAGACAGAAGAATTCGGCTTTTAGTTAACGCGCACGCTGCGAATTTTTTATTGTTCAACAACGCACAGGAAAAATCTCCCACCGGCACCACCTTGGAGGTCAAAGCGTAAGAGTGGTTACGCACTACGACTACTACTACGACTACGAGGGACGAACGGGTGCCGCCTTAAGGAGCTTCGCCCCTAAAAGAATGAAATATGTGTGGTGACATGAAGTCACAGCTGTATGATAGCTAGACTTATCTTCACGCTACGTAGAATTCAGCCCAATCGCTTTGACCAGGTCATGAGGAACGTTTGACACGAAAAAACAAACAAACGAATCATTGAACCGAATCCTTACGTTAAGGCAGCGCTAAGATGGTACAGTGTAAAGATTTGTTTGACACCCATGGTTGCACGTTGACCTTGTTGGCGCGTAATAATAAATACCAGTGGTGTTTAATAGCATTAGAACAGACTAGCTATAATATCACAGATGTGAATTTGTATTAAGAAACCTTCTATGTCATAAATGCCACTGAGGAATGACTACCGTAGCGGAAGTAGCGTCACTGTCACGTGGATTGTCCATATATGTGATGCAAAATGATGAAACTCCCTTAGATCAAGATGACTAGATACAGCTCTCTGCACATTTCTTCCATTCAGACACATCAGGTCCCCTTTCATACACGTGGTGGTTGAGTGAGAATCACGTTACAGAGTAATGA
>NC_051178.1:123122963-123159708 GCF_013339695.2 Rhipicephalus sanguineus | reverse complement strand
GTGGTCCCTCGAGTCGTTTTTCATACCATAAGTCTACTTTGCAAGATGGCTTAGGCTTACCAAATCTCTATCGGAAAGCCGGTGGTCCGGACAAATTTTGCTTTATTCGTGTTTAAACATCACTGTTGTGGTTGTGCGAACTGCGGTCGCATGCTTCGTATATAAATCACCGGTTAAAAAAAGCGGTGTTGCGGAAGCTTTCATTTTGAACAAGGGCTTCATTCCTTTGCATTTTATGCTTTCGCTTGTAAGACGTCCCTTTTGTCATTTGTTCACCCGAACTGGTGCCTTTTTCATACGTTTTCAATGCAGAAAGCAGTTCGTGAAAGAGTAAACTGCATGGCCCCGTACATACTTGGAAGCAGCGTAATTAACTCAAGAGATGACAAATGAAGAAAGGTATCGATTTTGACCAATTGATCAATATTCCTGGCCACTGTAACCTTACAAACTTGAAAAACAATTAGAAATATTGAAACAATCACAAATCGCTCGCGTAGAAATAGAACAGTGGCGAGTGAAGTGTTTCAAGGCAGTTATCCATCCAACCTCCATGATTTATGGAGGACAGTATAAGGCATGGTCAGTAACATCATGTGGCCAAAGCTGTAGCTTTGGACAGGTGTCAAAGTTTTGGTACGACGTCTACACAACGTACTGTGCTTGCTACAGAAGAAAATAAAGGGCGAAGCCATTTTTCACTGAAAGTGCGAGCGACGAGGTTGTTCAACAGTTTGTGCACCGCAATAAATTAGCGAACTTCGAATGTCGCATGAAAATTCTGCTTATTTTTCAAATTTTCTTCAGTTTTTATTCTGGCATTTTTTGTAATCGTAAGCAGTAGTATTCCCTTTCACATTTATTCTTACTAGCGGCTTAAAAATACTTTTACAAGAATTTGACGGCATTTATGTTGTTACTTGACCTGAACAATTTAGGTCAGCTTTGCCTTGTTAAGTATCTAAGTGCAAAAAAGAACGCTTTACAGGGAAAAATAAAAAGAAATGCTTATATCTTGTGTCGTGTACTCACTGTTAGTAAAACTTTAAATTAAACTTGGATGTTGGCAATATTTGCTAGCACTCTCTGATCATACTTGGCCTTGGCGTTTAAAAAATTATGTATTCATGTGTTCGCGCATAGCTAAGTTCTGGAACTAAGTCACTTCGTACATTAGTATTCTCCTATGGTAAGCTGCGAAACATGTACCAAAAAAATCAAATAGTCTGGCTAGCATATCATTTAAGACATATTTCTTTTCATATAGGGCGTGCTCATATTACATCCACAAATCCTGTGCAGATTGAAGTTCTTTAGAAAAGCTTCCTGCACCGTGGAAGGATCTGAACGATAAAAGACGCAAAAGCAGCATAACGCGATACAAAAATAATCATGTGACACGAATAAATGCTCAGTTCCCAATATAACTCGTATTGCCCTGTTTTCGCTTTTTGAACCTTAGTATGTGTAGCGAAGACCAGTGACGATCCCCTTTAAAAAAATGTACTGTACGTTGCAGATGAATAGCAATAACAAAAAAACGTTGCGCAGCAAGCTCTTTTCAATTAAAGGTTGAACCGCTCATGAAACTTTCCCTGAAAAACATTGTGCAATTTCTGACCCTATTTCACTTTCACACACACAAAATATAGCGAGGCTGCTCTCAGGAGAGCGATATACTGAAGTAAGGCAGAAAAACAAACCTAAGACGGGAGTCCTTATATATATATATATATATATATATATATATATATATATATATATATATATATATATATATATATATATATATATATATATATATATATATATATACATATATATAAGCAACAATAACTTTACGTAGCAACTCATGCCACCTATACTCTTATACCAGTAATCTGCTAAGGATCCAGATGCTTGTAACATGTTTTCGTTAAGACATATTTCGTTTATTAAAATTCAAAGTTCATAC
This sequence comes from Rhipicephalus sanguineus, assembly GCF_013339695.2. Taxonomy (NCBI): domain Eukaryota; kingdom Metazoa; phylum Arthropoda; class Arachnida; order Ixodida; family Ixodidae; genus Rhipicephalus; species Rhipicephalus sanguineus. Next base: position 123,157,754 of record NC_051178.1, on the reverse strand, counting down.
TCAATATCAGCCCTCAGCATCAGTGCTCCCGAGGAAAGCGTCTGTTCCCAACACTGCTTTCCTTTGAGCTTATATCTAACACCTGATTAGTTTCGTTGCATCAGTGAACTTGAAGAAGTAGTTTGCTTACATCAAAATATGTTTATTCATGGTAGCTATGTGTTACTCTTATGTTTCGTTAAACACGATCAGATCAGCGAGTGTAATTTTTGAGGTTGGGATGATCTCAAGATCGCACGATGCTGTTCGTAGAGAATGATGAGATGCTTGAGTTTGTGAAGCTCGGTCGTGCGGCTCATGCATTGTTACAGCACCGCCAACAGTGCAACATTCAGCGTTGCTACAAATGTAGAGAAAGCTTTATGACAACGTTGTCTTATCTAACCCTCCCTATTTTCTTTACTTTCGACCCTTGTGAGTTTCCAGCTGCAAATCCGATGAAACTGTAAGGACTGAATGAAAACATTCTCAAGACCTGAAGAAAAAAAAGAGGTAGAAATGGCGAAATTTCTCACAGTTAGTACCTGAACGGTGCTGCACAATACATGACGTGGCAAGACAGGACCATTTTAATCGAAAGAGACCGACATGGGATGACTAACGTTCAAGCATGCTTGATAAAATGTATGAATTAGACAAAACAATCGTCATTACTATAAGGTTCTCTATTATTCTGTAAATACATAACATACAAAAGAGACGAGTGCATAAGCACTGGAATACTTCGGAATAAATAAAACTCACTAAAAAATCAACTCAGCTTTTTGCAAAGGCCGATTCCTGCGACCCCCGTTTAAGGTGTTGGTTTATTTACTCGATCTACTATATACTGGCTTAGCCAATCAATTTGACGCAGCCTTGTCGAATATTGTTTATGTCAGCATTTCTCACAGCGGCGTAAGCTCCTGTCTAATGCCATGCGAACGCGACTCCGAAGAACCAGCCAAGCACCTCCTTTACTCTTACCTGCCCAAACCGAAGCGAACTGGCTGGTGGAAGGTAATCATTTACCTGGGAAGAAACACCGGTTGCAAAATTTCATTGTTCTTTCCCTCATTCCTTCCCTTAATTCTTGCAGGAAGTGCTTTTGTTGAACTTCCGCGCAATTTGTGCACGCAAGAAAAAAAAAGGAACTGCTCCGCGTCACAGTTCGATCGGGGCCAAATCTCTCTTTCCGGAAATGCTACATTGTCCCGTTTCTGCGTTTTCTTTCTCCTTCGCACTCCCTTCTCCTTTCTCCCGAAATCCTAGAACATTTTAATCCGGCTCTTACGTTGCAAAACATAGAAGGGCAAGTACGTTCATAAAGGGAGGAGCAACTGGAAACGAAAGGTCGGCTGGGGTAATCGGGAAGCGACGAGGAAGAAAGGGCGCGAAAAAAAACAAGGAAGTGAGAGAAGGAAGAGGCAGGAAAGCGTTGAAAAGGAATCACGCGAGGCGAGAAAGTTCGGACGACGTGCTTGGTTGGGATCTGCCACCTCGCGTGCCCGAGGGCACATCACCGAGTGAGCGCGCACCGGCACTGTGCGCGCGTCATTGATCGCAGCTCAGCGACGCCCTGGTTTCGCGTTCGATCGACGATTATCTTCCCCGCAACTACTGCTTTCCTTTTATCCCTCTGTATGTTCTGCACCACCTCCTTTGCCCGCCAGCAACACTTTTTTTTTTCCTTGCACTGAGCTGGCATCCACTCTTCCCCAAGCTCTTTCTATCACACAAATCCGGCCTGTAGTGAACCAGGTGGTCTTCTCTAACTCTCAACTTTTCTCCGTTGTTTTGCCGTTATATATCATTTTTTAAAAATAAAATAGGTGTACGAAAAGATGTTGTTCGTATACTTGAGCTAGCCTACTTCTTGTTTTCCTTTCGATAACCGGCCATTCCTGAAGTTTTTGTCGTCGATGTCAGTACTTTCTACGAAATTGACTTACCTCGCTTTAATATCTTTCCTACGCGAAAAGCGCGAGTTTCTTTTATATTTTTTTTCAGCAGCTGAGATCAACATCTTGTTGCAAGGCAGCTCTCATCTTTCTTATGATATTTTTTTTTAATTCTTCCTTTTACAAACGAGGGGAAAAGTGCGTCAGCTTCAGCTTCATCGATTGGCCACAGCTTAAAGAATGAGGAATGCAGTGGTTTCAGCAGTCTCACCAGGAGAAGCTGTTTTCGTTCATGTTCGTTCTCGTAATTTCGCAGCCAAGCTGGTGTGATCTTGGCGTATAGCGTCAGCAATAGGATGCATATTGTCGCGTAGGTGATCAGCATAGCAAGATATTTAGTGTGTCCGAAAATGCATTACACTATGGGAAATGCTGGGTTACTAGAGACGTTAACCACTTTATTAGTACCGTCTAGACGTGCTCACAGGACATTACATACCAACAGTAACGCTTGTATAATTTTAGTCGTCTTACTCTGCATTAACACACGCTAACTAAAAATGGTTCAAACTCCTCGTGGTTGGACAAAGCCGTCCCAAGGAACCGTTAAAAGCATAATAACGTCCTTGGCTTCGGTATTCCGTACATTGTTCTACCTTGACTTAGCGGCTATGCACGTTAACGTAACACAGCTACGTTAACTGCGTTAACGTGGTGAAGATGGGAGTCTTGGAGACTCCCACTGCACTATCTACAAGCTTTTTTTTCTTCTTTAGCGCTTTTAAATTTTAGAGGAGCGATCACACCCCGTTTTTTGTTAACAAATGAGATTTTTTAGGTGAGAACGCTACCCTAAAAACACGCCTACCGCTAGCGTCAATAACGCGCTCGATAAATTGGACGACCGAACTTATTCGGAAGAAAGAATCCTGCGCCATCGACAGAACTTAACGTCACAGAAGCACGCTGTGCAAGCGCTACTGCGCTTTCTGCGTTCAACCGGTCTATCAGAACGGCTCTGATTGGAACGTCCTGCATGCGTGCATTTTTTGTTTTTATTTTATATATATGTCTCTGTGGGCTCTTTCCGACCCCTATTTCTTCTCCCCTGCACAGTGTAGCAAACCGGTTACTACTACCAGGGTAACCTCCCTGCCTTTTCCATTTCATCTATTTCTCTCTCTCTCTCTTTACTGGGTGCAGAGACGTCAGCCAATCATGAAATTATAATATACTAAGAAGACAGCATACCCCGATGCAGGCATTTTTCTCTAAATGCTGTGCTCAACGTGCTAAGTTTGTATTTAGTCGTGGGAATATAGACAACTGTTGTATACGAGGAAATATTGTTTGTAGACAATCGTTTGAAATGATGATACTAAGGTAAAGAATTCTTACATTGAGCAGCAAGATTTGGTGACAATCAAATAACACACTAATGGCAGAAAAAATGATGCGGTTTGGTAAACAGCTCGCAATCGCAGAATGCACTGTTTATGGGCTTAGAATGCAGCTCATATAAACAAGTAGCGTAAAGATTTTGCCTGAAGTAGATTCCCTAGACTTGAGATATCTGCTTTATTGTTAGAACTTTGATGCTTGTTATAATAGAAAAACGTGCTCGCCCACATAGGTGTTCAGCGCATTGGGAAATAAAGTAACAAATAATGGTCGCGGACGTCAGAGTAGAGTCTGTTACACAGTTCGGTTGCGGGCTTATGTATTGCTTGCAAAAGGAGCACGCAGAATTTTTAAGGCGAAAGCCTTAGATGCCTCATCAAACACGAAAATTGACCGTCGGCAGCGATCAAAAAAGATGACTTTCGCCTTCGAGTCCTGTTATGCGATTGCATAAACAACCCTGTGAGTTTTTTCTCTGCGTTTTTAAGTAAGATGTTGCTCAGTTTGCGTTTAACGTTGCACTCTATTTGAATCTGAGAGCTCAAGCCCGCACTGAGGCGCCTTCGAGAAATCATGCATGAAAAATTCATAGGTGTTATGTGCGAAAACAATGACATGACTACGGGGCTCGCCGTAGTGACAGATATGCCTCAGTAATGGGCGAAAATGATACACAGGCCCTCTTGTTCTGTAGCACAACGCGCTAGGCGCTGAACCACTGCAGTAGGTAGAGCTCGCGCTTGATTCAATCTGTAGTGACTGCGATAATTTTTCAGCTGCAATTTGTATATGTATAGCTTTAAGAGTAATAAAACTTCCCAACATACAAAACTGAATGCTCGTTCTTTTTTTTTTTTTTTTGCTGTAGCACATTCTCTCACATCTACATAACAGCCATCGGCGACTAACGAAGCCCCGCCTACTCTCCCTGAGAACTGCTCCCTAAGTCGGGCAGTTCCCGCTAACAACTGCTTAGTGCAGCACAGCCAACACTAACGCCCCAGCGACTGCCGCCTAGTTTAGCTTTCGTTTGCGAGCAACAAGGTGGGCGAACCCACCGGAGCAACTTCCGCCGGAAGTTTGTCGAAAGCGCGGTTGAGTGGAGACCGTTGATGTACTTTGGGAACGTAGCCGAGGCTACGCGACTTCATCATGAAAGTTAGTTTGTACGCCCACATGCGCATTTTGTACCCTTTTTGTATGTGCGAGTTCCTCTACTCTAGTCAGTACCGTGTGCAGCTGGCTTCCTGTTTAGCCCAGCCACTTAGTGTAGCTAGAAGCTTCCACGCATAACGCATGCTTACTCGGCGGATCTCAGACATACCATCTCACCTATAAATGTAGCGCACCTCAGATATACCGTGATCCCTGAATATCTCGTCCTGCATTCTTCAAGCCTCCAGATGCTCTACATTTATAGGTGACATGCATGTCACCTATAAATCTTAAACTCGACCGGACTAAGCGATCGCTTGTAAACGTGCAATGGACAGGCGCGCATGTTCCGTCTTGATAGCACCTGTTTTCCTCTGTTTTATATATATATATATATATATATATATATATATATATATATATATATATGTATATATATATATATATATATATATATATATATATATATATATATATATATATATATATATATATATATATATATATATATATATATATATATAGAAGTCCCAAAGAAAAATAACTCAGAAAAAATCACAGCATATCCACGGAGTGAATGATGATGAGTGGGCGAAGCTGCGGAGGTTCATCGGTAAACCGTGAATCTTCCGTGAATTCTGCCCAGTACATCATCACCGACGTGAGATCGGGCGCGTTTATACTAAAGGTTCGATGAGTTATGACGACTTGCAGCTCACTTTAATTTTACATGTACGCTGTGAATTTTCATTGTTAGAAAATCATTGCTTTAGAAAACATCTGGCGTCTTTCGTTAAGCAGCTGGCGTCTTTTCGTTTTGCTTTAGAAACATCTGGCGTTCTTTCGTTTTGCTTTTACAAAACATCTGGCGTCTTTCGTTGGTTTATTTCATCAATCAACGGCGTTTTGAACAAAATTTTTATTGTTTAATCACGCACAGGAGAAATCTCACCAGGCACTACCTTGGAGGTAAACAATGGCTGCTAATGGGAATGAGAGACTGAAGAAGTCGGCTTTTAGCTAACACTTACACTTCTACTAACGTTTCCTACTGGAACATGCCAATGGCTGCTAATGGGGAATGAGAGACAGAAGAATTCGGCTTTTAGTTAACGCGCACGCTGCGAATTTTTTATTGTTCAACAACGCACAGGAAAAATCTCCCACCGGCACCACCTTGGAGGTCAAAGCGTAAGTCTGGTTACGCACTACGACTACTACGACTACGAGGGACGAACGAGTGCCGCCTTAAGGAGCTTCGCCCCTAAAATACTTCTGAAGCGCGGAATTGAACCAGCAACCTATCGCTCTGTAGCGCGTGGCGCTAGCCATTATGCCACAAAGAGCAGATCGTTCAGGCAGCTAACGGCGAGCGTTATATACTCACCCTTTACCGCTGGCAGGACTCAGAGACGGCAGGCGCTTATAAACGTTTCTTCATTACCAGCCAGATGGCCCGAGGAGCGCAACGGGCGTAGGGAGCCTTCATGTGCGCGCCTCCGTGCCTCCGTCGGCGCGCACATGAAGGCTCCCTAAACGGGCGCATTTAAAAGTCGTCGGCCAGCTTGCTCGCTTCTTCTAATATTTGCGCAGAGAGAACCTTGCCCTTCCGCTGTTTGCTCGCGCGGTATACTCGGGGACAACTTTTCTTGGCAATGAATGGAAAGCTACGGGGCGGAGCGTCTGCACATGTACTGCTAAGCGAAGTAGTCCGGTTTGGCGCGCGTCTCGTAGCGCCGTGTAAAGCGTTGCATTTCGACGCAAACGCTGCTTAGCGTCTAAGGTACGGGTAAAAGGCGCGACTTTTACGCGCCTTTTACCCGTGACAACGTATAAAGTAAAAGAAATACGAATATCTCGCTTGCGTGCGCTGCGTTCCGTCTCAAAAAGCTACATGTAGAAAATGAAGGAGGATTTTATATATCTCACGCAGAAAATACGGACTCAGTTGTGAGACTACATTCATTAGCGGTAGGATACGTGCATTGTGGCTCGGTAGCCTTCGCTTCATTGCCAAGAAAAGTTGTCCGCGAGTATAGTCGCTGCCGGGAGGCAGATGTTTCCGCAGCGTAGCAGCGCGTCCATCAGGGGCCGCTTTTCTTGCTATCGCATTCATTGCTTCGCCCTTGCGGCGAAACTGTGACTTTTTCTTATAATCCCTTAATCCCTTTCCCGCAGTCTATGTTGCAGAACCGGACGCGCGTCTGGTTGAGTTCCATGCTCTTCCTGAATCTCCTCCTCCGAACATACCCCAGCTACGTGCGGATATAAATCTTTTCTCTGGAGTGCCCCGAAAAAAATGAAATAAAAGCAGGGCGTATGCGAGTAAATAATTGTTAGGTTGCTGTATTAGAGTTCATTTAACGTGCATGTTAGTATAGTCCATTACTCAAACTAGTTAGCCTGCCAAGATTAACGGTCCTATATGGCCCATACGAACAATGAACGAAAAAGAGAAGAACCCTTCTTGCGTCGTATCATCGAAACATTATTTTAATAACTGAAAGGGAATGCACCAGCGCACATCTAAAGGCAAGACTCCTTTATAAAACAAGCTCAACAACTTGTAGGTGAAATGGAGCACTTTTCATAAGGACGAAGAGCTTATTAGAAGCGAAAGTAATATTTTGAGAAGACATCGCCTGATCGACAAGTGAAATTATATTAGACGAAGAAAAAAAAAACAAAACAGTGATAAATTATTGTAGCTGCATAGAATAAAGAATACTGTTCTTCATATTTAGCAAGGAACTTCTAACCTTTGTTTAGTTTTCTTCGAATAAAAAAGTGAACAAATGTTTTTGTAGTAGACCGCATAATATTGACAAGAGATGAAGTCAGTCGCGAGAAACATCCATGATGTTGGTTTGTGCCCGTAATTACAATAAAAATAAAGCGCTGCAGTAGTCATGCATTTTGCGCTTGAGGAAACCGTAAAACTCTGAGCACTAATGCAGTTCCAGGTTCATTCGGCAAAAATGGTTCTACCAAACTGTTAATCTTGTTTCACTACCCATACGCATTCACATTGTTCTCTGCACTTTCATTTCAGTCATCGTGTCCCTAGAGGAACGCCACGGCAATCCTCCTTTACGCTACTTACTGCCGAAAAAATATCTGCACTCGTTTTCTTTAAAATTTTACCTAATGCGTTTTGGTTATACTCATACTGCTGTAAAGGAAGAAACATCTTTTAGAGCAAAAAAAAAAAAAAATACGGTTAGAGAGGCTATGGGTAACACTCTTGCCCTCTGACGTTTCTGCTTCTTTAGTTCTTACAGCGCTCAAGATTTTCTGTCAAAAACTTTTTGTGAGCATGTGCACTGTATCACCATCAATCACAACTAGTTTCTTTTCTGCCGCTGGAGACGGGTTGTCGACGGAGGCATGCATTAGCTGCCCATGACTGTGCAAAGACCACAACTGTCTAAGACTTGTGAGCGTGTCCGGCCTTTGTTAATTAGGTCTTAGAAACGAATGAGCCTGCATTCGCAAGGTCGATTGATCCCTATTGATTTTTTTTTAGTCCGTTGGTCTCTACGTGCCACCTTCCTGAGTTACGGTGCAACATTTATGAACGCAAGCTGAAATACGGGAGCCCTCATTAGCCTTCCGAGTCTCAGTGTGATTCGCGATGAAGCACGACCCTAATGCACTGCTAATGAACAGCCGACGTCTAGCTCTCGAGTACTCCGCATCCGCTCGATCAGCGTATTGTGAACAGAACGTTTCAGGAGTGCATATTTCATCGAGGCTCTATACATACGGCCCTGATATCCATTGAGACAGCTCTAAATCAGCCTATTATCTCGATATGTAGGTTCATAGCGGTGCTAATGGCAAGAAACCATCCGTAACTTGAGTAACCGCCCCTTAACAGGAACACATCCTTGGGGAAGCTCTCACTGGGTGATATTAGAGTGACTGTTAGTCTACGCTCACCTTAAGCCTAACCTTCTTTAATAAAACATTGTCTATTAGAATGTTCAAACCACCCCACTTAAGTTAGATTAGATTGCTGGGGCTTTCAGGTGTGCCCATTTGAAATGGCTTGCTGCGATTCTTTTTCAATGAACCAACCAAAGCCTCGCTCCCCAAGCGCATATGCAAGCAAGTTTCTTCTTTTCTTTACGTTACTAGATTGGTTTATTTATTTATTTATTTGTTTATTTATTTATTTATTTATTTATTTATTTATTTATTTATTTATTTATTTATTTATTTATTTATTTGATTTGCATACATACAAGCACAAGGACACAGAGAAAAGAGGGAGAGAGCAAGCTAGCAACTGCCACCAGAAGGGGCACAACGCCTGCCTGCTCTTTCGGGAGGACGGAAGAGACAGAGGAAAGGAAGTTAGGAGGAGAAAAAGAGGAAAGGTGATAGGAAAGTGAAGAAAAAAATGGACGAAGACTTGGACAAAAATAGGTAAACACACACACACAAAAAAGGAACGCTTATAGACGTGTTGCGCAAGAAGGCTCATCGAATATACTTCTTTTTCTCTCTTTTTTTTTTGCTAATTCAGCTGAAAACATTCCGCGCTTTCTCAGGATTCAAACAAAGTACTTTAAATGCACTAGTGAAAACAGTTTTCCTTTGCGTACTGAACGGAGTTCAACGGCCCAACGTTCGGCACTCGAAAGGTAAGACTGCTCGCTCATCGATTTCTCGTTTCGCAGGTAGCAGCAGCAGCTAAGTCGTTTCTCGCGCTTCAGAAGTTACATCGCTGGCGCAGACAACGAACGCTGTACGCCACACGAAACGAAGACCTGAAAGAAACGATGGTACCAACGGCAGTGGATGAAACAAGCAAACGTACTCGACGTGTGTTTTGCTTCGTGGATAGTCTTCGCGTCGCCTGCTCAACCTTCTTCTTCTCGTATACCAACGACATCGTTTTGCGCTCCCGCTTTAAAACTAGAGCTGAGCTGTTCTCCCCCGTGGCAGCTTCCACCGTCAACGCGCTTCGGAGTGTTCCGCCTTTCGAAGAACCTTGCGCGCACGCTCCATCGTTTTGAGCGATACATTTCCTCGATATAGACGCTCACGCAAGCTTAGCACGTAGTCATTTTTCCTCCTTGTTCCAAGCTCGTCGAGCGCATAGGAAAATAAGACAAAGAAGGTCCGCAAAAAAGAAGTACTTTCCGAAAAACGAAGACGTCGTCAGCGTAGCGATCTCACGGTACAGCCGGTACGCGACGATGCGAGGCATTGGCATACAGACACGGGGAAGCGCTGGAGTCGGGAAGCAGCGAGCTTCTGGTTCGAGCTGTGTAAGAGTAAGAGAAAACGAAGCGGCAGGAGTTGGATACACCCGCTCCGTGCATTCACTTCTGGCTCGACTGTGCTTACGATCACATCAGCCGCAGCGGACACACGCGTCGGACACGAAAAGGGCGGCTCGCCTCCCTGCGATAAAGACAGCGACGAGAAATTCGTGTGCATCTTTTCTTTGGCTAGAGCTTCGGTTTTTACCTTGCCGGTGGTGCGGCTGTCTATGTTTCTGGAAACTTCGGGGCGGCGCTCTTGAGTGCTGCGTCTCTTTTTCACCGCTGCTTCTCATGCAAATACTACGCTGGTTGTCGGCATGAATCAAGTTCTGTATCAGCTGGTTTTTGGGCGACCGTATTGTTTCAAAGTAGTTTCAAAGAATTGTTTCAAAAATTTTCTTCGGCGACAAGAACACGCAGAAGTTTACGAATTTCCCATCTCGTTCTTTTTTTTTTATTGAAGTAAAGAATAAATGAAGTAGTCGTCGCCATGCCTTGACGACGGCTACACCTTTCCCCTTGGCTTTTGGGGTAAAAAATTTAAAAAATTAAAAAGTTAAGAAACGAAAAGAATATATATTGCAAAGAACAGAGATGGAGACAGCACCCGATCCTGGACCAGCTGTTCTATTGTCTAGAACCGCTAGAACAATGATGCCGCTCTTAGTCCTCACAGTATGCTTATATACAGTCCTGCATTTTGTCAGTTCTAACGCTCTCGTTTTAACAGAGCACACCTCCAAGTGCGATTGTAATCTACAGAAGCTTTGTCGACGCTCCACTTAAAGCGTCAGAGAAAGCAAGAACTGACATCTATCTGGTTCTGAGTAATTTCTAGCTTTTTTTAAAGTTTATCTTCTGATAGCCGCTTGCCACGGTCTTATTTCTTTCACTCATAAGCACTAAGACAGGTAAACGAAAATGAGACAAAGCGCGACATAGCGTAACTGCTATCACTCTATGAAGCGCAATAACATTCAATGTCGTCGAAACCAGCAACACCGCGCGATCTCTTTCTTGGATCATCATGATATATTTCTATCAATTTGATCTCGCGGGAAACTTCTTTTTGCTCGATTTCAGCATTTGCAATTTCTGAGGAAATGAACGTGTTCTTACGTGCATAAGCCACCAGGCAAATTAGCCTCGGATTATGGCAGCTCTAACACACACAGACACTTAAAGACCGCAGTGACTTTTATGTCACGCAGTTATTTTTTTAACACGATAGCAACAAAGAACATGAGCAACTAGTCGTTACAAGGTCGCAGGAGTGGTTTGTTAGCAAACCATATTGTTTATTTAATATGCCTTACAAATGTTGATGCCTTTAGTGCTCCCAGCTAATTCTCCTTCTGTGACATACGAAATGTCAAACTGCCTAGAAAGTTCCAAGACATAAAAAAAAAACACAGGGGACACTCAGAAATCTCAAAACTGGCCACAAAAAAACTGCTGAGTTCCACACACGTCTAAATAAAAGCGCTGAAGGGACTCATGAAGGCCCATACACAAGACCAACTGCACATAAGAGTCTCCCGCATGTTAATTACTTGCTTGCTTTTCTTTTCTCTCGTATATGTCGGCATTGTCACGAAAAACACTCTTCAGAGAGTACGTTTCGTTTCTCTAAAAGAAAAATATATATAAAAACGGATTTTCAAGTGAACCACACTGCCGAATCGGCTCAGTTCAGCTATTTGCATTCCTCGCTTCATTAAGCCGCTAGTAAGAGGCAGGGATCCATGCACTACACGCGCCATTTATTGCATTCATCTCGCCTCTCTATTCTCGAAGCGTTTCATACTCATTTCACCAGCTGAACTGATCGTACGACTCTGAAATCCTTAAACGCTGGTTCTGCTCTAGCGACGAAAGTGAGCCGTGAAGAAGAGTCCTGGTAAGAAAAAAAATGCGGCTTAAGGCACGCTTGTGTCACATTGAATAGAGCGCAGTCGTGCATGCTAAAACGATATGCGATTGTCATGGCAACAACGTTCCCAGGACGATATTATTGCATCGCGAAAGGCTCTTCGCGGATCTCAACAACAGAAAAAAGCCATTTTCTGTCGCGATGTTCATTATCGTTCTTATTAATGCAGTTAGTGGACGTTGCATATTTAACCGCAGGTGTGCTTTCAGCTTGATGGTATGCATCTATATACTACCTCGTGGTTAGTGTATCGTTCATGCAGCATTAGGGCGTGCGTTAAAACTGTCAGAATCTCCGAATCTACGCTAGCATCTCGTAAAATGCACATTTCAACTACCGACACCTCGTTACACGGCGCATCTGCGAGTATGACGGACTCTTCAGTCGCGTGTCGGTGCACGCTCACGCATGCGCAATAAAGGACTCATATAACAGCGGCGACAGTCTGGCAATAGGAGATTGTAGCGGCCCTCCCGTAGCAATGTATGCGCGTGGGTGCGAGGCGTATGTGGGGCCGAAGTGAAGGTCAGATGAATGTTTGAACGATAGCTTTACACTTCTTTGCGTGAGCGTGATATATTAAAGTTTATTTCATTAAAACATTCTGTTATTTCAAGGCAATTGACACTTGCTTACGGCTAGGTAAGTACCGCTATTCAAAGATTAACAGAAGTGGAGACGCTTCTAAACTAATAATCCAATTGAATTCTCATAAGATAGCCAGGGGCGTAGCCAGAAATTTTTCTCGGGGGTGGTTCAGCCATACTTTATGTATGTTCGTGCATGTGTTTGTACGTGTGCGTATATATACGCAAGCAACACTAAAAATATTTTGAGGGAGGGGAGGGTGAACTTCCCCAACCCCCCCCCCCCCTTGCTACGCCCCTGGATATTTCTCTTCTTTTTTTATGCGCAAATAACAAAAAAAAAACCGCGCGAGCAGACAGCGGAAGGGCAAGGTTCTCCGATGCGCAAATATAAGAAGAAGCGAGCGAGCTCGCCGACGACTTTTAAATGCGCCCGTCGGGCTCCTAGCGCCATCTCGCTGGTAATGAAGAAACGCTTATTATCGCCTGCCGTCTCCGAGTCCGTCCAGCGGTAAAGGATGTGTATATAACGCTCGCCGTTAGCTACGCGGAGGATCAGCGTTTCGTGGCGTAGTGGATAGCGCCACTCGCTACGGAGCAGGAGGTGCCTGGTTCGATTCCGCGCTTCGGAAGCATTTTTCTGAATTATTTTTCTTTGGGGCTTTTATATATATATATATATATATATATATATATACATACTTATACATATACGGTGCATGACGGCGGCGACGGCGACGGCAAAATCCAGCCGAGACTGTCCATATAATTGCTATCGCAATAAAAAGAAACAAGCCGTATGCAGTGAGTATATATAAAGGTTATGCTAACAACACGAACGCGAAAATTTGTTGTAAAAGTGTGACCGGAGAAACAGCAGGAACAGAAGGGAAATGACAGAACAGACGCTCATTTTAACTTTGATGTTCTTTCCATTTCTGCTGTTTTCACGCTAATATTTTTACAAAGTGTTGCGCGAACTGGCCCAGCACACCACCGTCTTGAACGCGGAAATGCTTGTTTCCACTACAGTAGAGAAAATGCCAGCCGGTTGAGTTCTGAATGTAGAGTTTACCATAATGTTAGTTTCACCGCCACGAGCCATCCATAAGATTTACCCGCCGCTCATTGCAAGCGATAATCTAGCCACTCGATAAATGGAAAACTTGCGCATATCCCAAAAGGTTTCGTTAATCTTTTTCTTTTTGCTGTTCTTGGTAGAAGCGTTGTTAATGTCAGAAACTTAAAAGAAGATACCAAGTAGATGACTCTCACAAAGTCAGACTTAGGCGTCTTCGCGGAATGGCGGCAGCGTCTCGCCTCTGAGAAATCCCGAGATCTCCTACACGGTCCATTTGTTTCGCCCGGCGATAGCGAGATTCCTTTTGCGTGTCGCCTTATTCCGTTCCCTTCTCTTATACATGGCTCCTGCATCAGGAACACTGAGACTACTCCTGTCGCGCCTCCCGACACCGCGAGCCTATACAGACAGCCACGCGATAAGCTCGCGCCAACCCAGCGCGCAACACGGCGAAGGGCGCCAACACAGAGCCCTCGTAACAAACAAACAAAGAAAAGAAGAAGTAGTGGTGGCGATCGAATTCGATCGGATCGCTGCTAAACAAGGCCTGCGGCATTCTTCGTTGTCGACGTGGATAGCCCAGTGAGGAAAGAAATGGCCGAGAGAGTCGGCCGCTGTACGCTCTTCCTCCCGCAACTCCTGGCGAGCCATCGCCCGCGGTTCTCCTCGTATTCCGATCTCGTCCGGTTCATTTGCGCGAGACGCTCTCCATGGCCGAGTGCCTTAGCCTGGCCACACCTCCGTTTCAGTAGAAACAGCCGAAGCAACAACAAAATAACGCCCCGAGATCGGAAAGACGTTGGAGAACCTCCTCTTCCTGTTGCCTAAGGACTTAAGCGTGTTGCTTTGCGATCGGTTGCCGAATAGAGAGGTGACTTCCCACAGCCAAACCAACAACAATGATGCCTAGTTTCTTTCTTTTTGCCCCCTCTTTATTGCTGTATTTCTTCTAAGCTAACTTGGACAGCCTGGAATGCTGGTTCCTTCTGCCTTTCTTTATGCTAGACTTGATTCAGTAGCACCGCCGCTATTGTAACGCTCGCGGCGTGCCTTGACAAAGAGCTCGGCTTCCTGTGTATCGTTTCAGAGGGCACGGGGAGGCACAAAAAGAAAATACAGAAGAGACGCGAATGAAAGGTGCGCCCAAGCTTGCTCGCTATTTCTTTAGATCCCTTCAGATCGGGAAAGCATAATGCACTGACTGAATCCTTGCCCTTGTGCTTCGTTTGTGCTTGTCAACAATCAGGCTTTTTAAAAAGCCCACTTTGAAAAGCTGTCACGCTGGCTTTCTGTTATGTATAGTTCTGAAGAGGACGTGTGCTTTAACGGAATGAACTCCTCAGTTGCATACAGGCTCATAGGAGGCGACTGTGATCGATTGGGGTTGATCTTAAGGGGATTGTCACAAAAGCATATTCAAGGTTTTATGTGTTCCATCAACCAATGATGGTTGCAGTCGTTGTAAATGAAAAGAAAGTGGCGCCTCACGGTGCTTCAGTCAAACCACGAAAATTGGTGTCAAACTGCATGTATAAGTGGGTTTTGAACAGCGAAACTGTTTAAGCTATCGGTAACTCGGGCTCCACTGTACAAAACTCCACAGGTGGGTATGCGCCACAGGAATTGGGCAAGCCCCACTGCCGAGTACAGCGGGCGCGAGCGTTAAACGATAACTCTACTCGGCGAAGTGGAGCACGCGAATGAGAGAAAGAGAAAGAAGGAGAAAGAGAAAACTGGAGGGACATAAAGGGAATGAAGACATAAAAAGATAGAAAGACAGAGAAATAGATAGAAAGTAAGCAGACACCTAAAAGATAAAGAGTACAGAGCAAGACAGAAAGAGAAACAAAAAGAGACATAAAGAGAAACAATGAAAGAGAGGGAAAAAAACCACAGAGAGAGAGAAATAAGAAAGACAGAGAAAGAGATAGAGAGAAACAGACCCGCAAAGAGATAGAAAACACGGAGCAACACAGAGAGAAAAAGAAAGAGAGAAATAAAGAGAAGGAAAGAAAGAGAGAGATGAAAGCAGAGAGAGAGAGAGAGGAAGAAAGGGAGCAAATAGAATTTAAGCTGAAAGAGAAAAGAGAAAGAAATAGAGGGAAACAGGCACAAAAAAGAGATGCGAGAAGCAGAGCTAAATAGAAAGAAGAAAGAAAGAAAAAATAATAAAGAGAGGCAAGGAAGGCCACCCAACTTCGCGCTTCGTTCAGGCTTTGCGCCACTGGTGCGAGGCTGCCGTAATTTTTCCCTCTCTCCCTTTAAATGTTCTTATAGTTGGCAGTAAAATTATAAGTAACCTATGTAAGGCCTAGCTTTATGAAAAAAAAAACAAGTGGTCGTCACTCAAGTAACAATAAGAACAACTTGTTCTCTCGCAAAAAAGGAAGAACAAGAAGCAGTCAGGCAGAGACGTTTTAAATATGTTTTATTTGGATTGAACAGATCCTCGCTGGCGACGTCATAGCTTTTAAATTCCCGGTAAAAAGAATAATGGCACGTAGGCTAACTTAAAGATCACCACAGCGAAATTCTAAATACATAACTGTTATAACCATATGGTTCAGATCCAGTACATCTGTGATGCAGCCGACACGCTTACATGAACATAGTCGTTGAAAAGTTTCAGTTAGGTAATTAATGCACAACAGGTCCTCTCGTTAGAGCCTGCATTGGGCACGTTATATTTAGATTAAATCAGACAAACCCTAAGAATTGAAGGTACTCCGTTTCCGCTGATTTATACTGCAGCAGCGCTACAACAAAGCTCAGATTGCGAACTCATCATTAATGAAATGACATCAAAAAGTTTCTGAGCATGAACGGGTGCATACTGACATACGATAAGCGCCTACTCTCTGCTTCCCAGTTACAAATGAGGGCCCGAAGTTCATGCGCGCATTGAGGGATCGAACTCGGCAAAGCTTTTCGTAAGGCATACTCATTATAGCCCGGTAAACACTCGCGTTCGCTTTGCTGGTCTCCTGCCCTGTTTTATTTCTTGTTGACATAAGCTTTTTGCGTCTCTGCTTTGCTAGCATTGTGCACCTCGTGCGGTATTATGCTTGCGCGTGCGCGCGTTGCCGACGATACAGCTAAGTGATGAACAGCCGCGATTGTTGCATGTTTAATGAGGCCACCTCGAAACACTGTTGCGACCTACAGCCTGTCCACTTTTAAGCGGGCCACTGCTACGTCATTACTTAGGAAGACAATTGTCATACGTAACATACAATGTATCGAACGTTTCTGGTCCATCAAGTTTTATCGACGGCGTGGCACTTATACATACGCCATTATGTCCTACGAGGTTCGACAGAAGGAAGAAGCGATTTCTGCGACTTTTTGTAGCTGTTTTTAAATATCCTTTTTAGGTATATTCGTGCTAGCTGTCAGTGTGTAAAATTTCTTTCATCGAATAATATTTCGGACAGCGCGTTTGATGAATTTTGCAAGGATGCTCGTTTGTTCGTGAGTTCCGTCTAGGCATATTATATTTCCTGTTGTTCTGAGTTATAAAAATATTTAAAGCAACCTTTTCTCTGGCAGTTCATCCGCGTTAGTTTTGTAGAAAGAACACTGCGTAAAACGTTATTAAGTTCTCGAAAGCTGAACAAAGAAGGAAAAATAAAACACAAGCACACCTATCCTACAAGCAGTTAAATGTGAAAATGACTGATTCGGCGAAGATGATAGACAGTGACTAGACGCTGGCATGGCTAGAAGTAGTTTCTGTCCTTTCACTTCATACGTCTTCAGTGTCGAAGTTGTCAGGATATGGAAACCAGTTGCACACAAAACTTTGTGGGCACTTCTTTCCCGCTTATTGCTTCGCTTATTAATTAGGTGTGACTCCACCATGCCGTCTTTTAACCTAAAGCTACTTATAATAATCGTGATTAGAAAGCAGTAATATCTCTTTTGGCACATCACACTACTGCCGCGGTATCCTCGCCGAGATTTAGCGTATAGGTTTCCTTTGCACAGTGATATTGCATCTGGTTCGCATTTGCGCACGACAATAAGGGAATGCCTTTCCTACTACCCGTTTCATTCTTAGCAGCTTATATCGACTAAGACTGCTTGAACTTACTATGAGGTAAGCGAATTAAAAAAAATAAATCGTCGTTACACAGAGTTCCACGATTACCTGATTTACTCTGGTAAACTTTGTAATTGCTCCCCTTTCGTTCAAGGACGGATAGCTGTGCACCCGCATCCCCAAGTTTCAATTTCAGCCTAAGCCTCAGTCCACGCAAGGTGCGGTCACACTTCCCAATTTAAGCTCCCGGCGCGCCGACGGAAAGAAATCTCGAGGAAGGACCACGATTCTCTTAACCCTCAAACCCGGAGTTCAAGTGGCCTTGTGGGTTGGGCCTAATTCTTCCTCTGAAAACTGCAGGTCCACCCCCCCCCCCCCCCCCTCTCTCTCTTTCACCGAGACACCCGAGGCAACGGTTTTCACGACACCGCCGTCTTTAGAAACCCGGCAGCTTCCCACTGGCTGCAGCCGCAAGGGCACTGCCTCGTTCGTCCCCCGAACGCGATTTATGTCAGGCTCCTCTTCCTGTCGTTTCGTGGTTTTCCTTTCTCCCGCTCGTGTTTCCGTCCGACCGCCCCTGTTGCACAATCTGGTAGCGCAATATACGGTTCCTTTTTTTTTCTTCTTTCTTATACATACATTTTTTTCTTATCCCGGAATTTCCATTACTCGTCTTGGTCGATCTCCATGAAATGAAGGGAGGCGGACGCCCGGAAATACTTGCCGGTGGTCCGGTCGAAAGGCATTCTGCATTGCAAAGCAGCGACGAAGGCCTTTTGCTAGCGACCACGACCGAAGTTCCCGCGATGCTACGATGGATGGGTCCCCCTGAAGGCCTGTCTCGTCTCTGTACTGTGAGCCCACTCTAGTACCCCCCCACCCCCCTCATTTCTTCCGCTAGTTTTGCTTTGTCGTTGTAGTTTTTTTTTTTTGACACCCTCTTTCCTTTCGGAGTTACGTGGACCTATTTCTGCCACAGCACGTCATTGTGTTTTTTTATGCTTCGCTGTCTCCTGATTGGCTGCGGAGCAAAGACGAAGAGGACAAATTCCATCATGCAAACTGGAGGAAGAATCCTCGAATAGCATAACGCGTTGCGCCCTCCTGTACACTCTTTCCCGCCATCCTCAAATCGTGGTGCTGTTGCCTCTCATTTCCCTCCTTCAATGCGCCTTCGATTTTATCAAATGCTGCATTCAAAGCTAGATCTCTCTTGCACGCAAATTTTCTGCCCAACCTTTCTCAATAGAATTTGATTTAACTAGTTTGTTCTATATTCACCCCGCTCTACACTCTGCTGCTAGATTAAATTGCAGTTTCACAATATGCGCATTCATTTCGGAGTTGATGTTCTTTATAAGAGTTCCTTTCTGTCGTTCTTAACTCCTATAAACGTTTTTGGGCTACTACCTTTAAAGTATAAAAGTTGTTTTATTGTCTGTGGAGAGTAAATAAAAAAAAAACTTTGCGAACCGCTTGAGCTTCGCCTTCAAGAGTAGAACACGATAGCGTAATCGGGCCCCGTGCGCATCGCCTTATCTATCGCTAGCATGCCTTCGCTTCTCGGTGGACCCCTCGACCATTCTTCAAGGAAAGGAAAGTCTGTACACGTAAAACTGGCCGTTTCAAACTATTCTAGAATGCCTACTGCAAGTACAGGTGCGAAGTGCCCACTACGCCATAATTCTTCCTTTTGCGAATAGGCGAGTACCCACTACGCGTCCGTAAGTTACCACGCGCACCGGCGCTCCTGCAAACTTTGTTCATGCTGTCACTGATAACGATGAAGAATTATGCCTGTGCGCTTTGTAATTTGTGGACCTTTTAAGCCAGCCTCTTCCTGCGTAATTCACACGAAGCGATTCTAAGCTTCAGCCACGCAATGCCACATGCGGTCACGAGACTCCTTGCACTTCATGACATTCGTATAGCGTTTCTTTTCTTTTTCTTTTTTTTTTAGAATTGGCGTCAAGCACGGGCGTAGCTCAGCGGTGTAACACCTGCTTAACACGCAGAAGTCTTTGGTTCGACTCCCGCTCAAGCGAAAGGTTTATTTATTATTTAGTTATTTGCATCTACTGAAATTTTCGCACCTGGACAACGCTCATTTTTCGTTCACGACAAACGACGTCGACACAGACACTGGAATTTCCGCGAAACAAGCTATTTTACTATATCCCGTTAATAAGAGCCATAAATAAAAGGGTTGCAGAGGGACAAAGGTGACAACGGAATCGCTGCTCGCAAAATTTTCGCCAGAAAGCGCCTGAGTATAAAGGATTATTCTCAGTGGCGAAGAGGCAACGTTCAAACAGAATTCTTCTTTTACAGTCGAAGGAAGAGATAAAACTGCAAGCTTTGAGTAATTGTCTCATTTCCCGAGTATGTGCGCAGATGGCTCTGATGCGTTTTTTTCTGACAGGCGAAGGTAACATTACAGTGTAGAATTAGACTCTTGTTTGATGAAGTCCAAAAATTAATACATAAAAATAAGAGATAAGCCGCATGTTTGCCTGCACATGATGAAGTAACACCTTAATATGACACAGCGTAGGCGGCTACTTTGCGCCCCTCCGCTACAAAGGGCATGTCCATAAAGACTCTCTTCGTGATCTTTTTTTTTTCGTCATCATAGTCGTCGTCTTCGTCATCAACATAATCATTAAGATCTTCCAAACAAAAAAAATTCCTCAGTGTGTAAGCCAACAAACAGAGAGAAACAAAACTATTTTGTCGAAAATACTTCACCGCACCAAAGTCGTTTCTGTTGTATTCTAAAAAATAGCAGCTTTGAAGCAACTGGGGCAGTGAGTTTTTATTGCGAGAAAGGAAGCGTGTATGTAAAGCGTATATGAAAGCGTCTTAGCTATTGGGAGAAAGAAAGCGCATATGTAAATGAAAAGAAAAAAGTTTAAAGAAGTAATTAATTCCTTCCTTAATCTAAACATTGATGAGCATACCAAGCAGCTCTCTTTTCTATCCCTCTATGTCCAGGCATAATTTGCAATTTATTTTGTCTTTAGGTACAGAAGACTTCGAGGCTTCCTGGCAATATTCACTCATACAGCTTGAGCGCAGAGGCAAGAACAGCGTGGGAGATACGCAGCATGATCTCCTTGAATGTTCTTACCTTCATGCGTTCCTTAAAGAAATATTGTGCGACTGCCACATTTATTTTGTTCTTAATTATCACGAACGTACACAAGCTTACTAATTAGTCTTCGCCGCCGCCTTGCAGGTCGCTGTCTCAGCAGGCACATAATCTCCTGCTTCCTTCTTGACAGAAGCCCGAGTGAACTCGGAGTCTGAATAAAATCTACAGACTTTTTGCAAACACGCAAACAGAAATGCTAGCGATAAGAGGAACGCGAACTTGAAGAAAAGCAAGAGAACGAACCAAGTGTAGCTTAAGCAAAACGTTTTCTGCCGTGCCACGGGGTGCAAGAAAAGCAAGGCGTGAGGAACACGGCCTTCGTACCTCGGAGCCTCGTCCAATGTTTTACCCCCCTAACTTCGTGTTCTGTCGACCGTGCACACGAGGCGACAAACACTAAAATACAAAAAATATTTTAGATATAAGCAGAATATGTGCAACATTGATTAGAAGAGCAGCCTTTCTCCTTTCTGGATGCACGTACGCGTTATTTTTTTTGTACAGTAGCAGCAAAGATGCAAAAGTTGCAGTGTGCGTACCAAAATTATAACAATGTGCTTGAAAGCTTCTAGAATGTGCTTAACACCGAATGTAACTACGCAGTGTTGTTTTCTTGAATATACTGCAGTTAAGTAGAGAGGTGGGCGAGTTGGAACTGATGCATTTTGAAAACTTCTCAGCGCGAACGGGACGCAGCACAAAGAAGAGGACACAAGACGACCGCTGTCTAACAACTGAAGGTTATTGAAAGAAAAATTAAAACACATGACAACCAACAACGCATGCGCAAAAGTTACCTGTAGTCAAAGAACTCATTAAGTGAGAGCAGCATTTCGGGCTAGTTGGTGATCCATGAGATCAAAGAAATTGCGCGATGAAAACACGGACAGAACACAAGTACAAACACAGCGCAATCTTTCGACTGGGTTTATTGTGCCACTGGATCTGCTTATATATGCCACAGTATACATCACGCATGCGCGCGAATGGACGCGACGCGAGAAAGACCGCGCATGCATAAAAAAAAATAATGAGTGAAATAAACAGTTACGCGTAAGAAGATCTTAGGAACACAAGCTCCTTATCGCGCGCGTGCGTGACGTATACTGTGACATATATAAGCGGATCCAGTGGCACAATAAACCCTGTTGAAAGTTTGCGCTGTCCGTGTTTTCGTCGTGCAATTTCTTTGGCGTCATGAACTCATTAAGCTTACGTAGTGTCCTCTTATTTCTGCTCCGTCCCATTCGCGCTGAGAAGTTTTCAAAATGCTTGAATATACTTTTTCTGGAAGACGTGGAGCGCATAGCGTACTCGCTGTTTTCAACACGCAGTGTGTAGGACGTCGGTTTGTGAGAGGGAGCGCTTGTCGGTAACGCCGGGAAGATGCTGAAAGTTTTTACACGTTCTTTTTTTTCTAGAACGCACGTCAGGGGTTAGTTCAAAAAGCGATTATCAGAATCACGGACGCACCTTTCTGAAGTTTCGAAATATGGTAACCAGTTTAGGAAACCACTCTTTGGGCTTTTACAAGTAGTGATGCACCGCGGTGAACTGTTTGTTCTTTTAGTTTGCCTGTGAATAAATATATTCTCTTTGCATATTGGACAGACGGCAATAGCGAAATGAATGTGTTATGCTCCTAGCACACTGCCTTAGTGATCTCGCATTAGCATATATTTGTGCTATAAATATTTCTTATTGACAACGTTCAAGTGAGTCTGGTACGTATATACGCAATCACGGCTGTCAAGGTGAAATACATTTCATAGTGAGTTTTAAGGGCAGATACCTGCAATGAGCACGTTTACTCCCTATCGCTAGTATTCCCGAAGGCGCAATGAAAATACGAAACTCCTTGTAAACCTGAGTCCTCCAGGTGGCTGACATTACGACAGAAGCTAATGACGTCAACAATGTGTTGGTCCAAGCAAATTATTTTCTCTGGAATATTTATAGGCGCATAATAGATACCTAATCTATTAGCGGTAACTCAGAGTGTAAATAAAGTACGTTGTAGTAAAATACCGGTTAGTTTTAATAAAAGTAAAACTCTGACTTACCTACTTACGACTATTTCAAAACTACTATAGCGGTGCCATATATTCGTTAGAGTCGGCTGATAATATCATTGTTACATAGAAACATAGCCATCACAATAGATGTCCACATTGCGTGAGTATTCTAGCCGGTTATTTTAAATCTGCAGTACAGAAAACAGCGAGAAATGGGAAATGAAATTAATTTTTAAAAAACTTTTGATGTTTTAACGTTTTAGGATTGCCTTGTTTCTCAACATGAGCGACATATTTCCGACAAGCCTTATGGATTTCACACGGGTTCCCAAAACAACCAGCTTACGGCACTGACAGGCGAAATGCAAACCGAAAATAGCTATAATTTCTTTCTGCGGACAAACACGCTGCCGGCCAGCTCTTTCTTATTCATCAAAGGATATAGGACAGTGCTGAAGGACATCTGTTGTCGAAGCGCAGCAGCAAGGTCGTCTTTTTGGTACATTCACAATGTTCGAGACAGCTATTGTGCGCACCACCGCGCCGGCGTTGCGCCAATAAATTGCGCCTTAGGGACCATGTTTTCCTGCATCAAGCTTTTTTTTCGTAACACAGCATAAGCCATTTGTGTCGAGACAGTTTGGATATCCCGTATCGGTGACACGTCCTTCGATCGGGCTGTTCATTTTTTTTCTTTCTAATTAAAGTGATTCCCTTCTAAAGCTTCTTTAGAACTTTTGGGCACTTTTGAGTCTTGCATCGCTTGTTTATTTCCTTCATATACGAGGACGATATGTTTTTAATTCTGAAAAATAGGGAGTCGGCAATTTTTTGCGCTTTCTGGCAAGGCACGCTATGTTCAACAGCCTCTAAAGCCCACTCGCTATGCGGCACTTGATAAGTTCGATATTGTGCACAAGACTTTATTAAAAAGCTAGATTTATATTTATGCCTGCTCTAAAGTCTCGAGCGTATGCTAGAAGCAAAGCGCGATGAAAATGTGTAAAGGTCTTTTTGGCTGAGAGGGTCAGCGTATAAAGGAATGATCAAGTTATAAATGAATGTATGTGCCCTTTATAGGCGGACAAGAAACTGTTCAAAAAGGGTTACAAACTATCGGCCATACACTCTTTCACCAGGTTAAGGTCTAGTTGAAACACGACACGAAATGGCATTCTCAGGAAGCTCATCGAAACTAGGTACTTTATTTATGCTTGATCCTATATGTCAGGGAGTCGGCAACTTGCGGCCCGCGGGGCTCTACGATGCGTCCCCCGGCACGGCGTGAGAACCCGCCCTCCCCCCCCCCCTCCCCTTCCCCTTGTCACTGCATACTCCACTGTAAAGTTGCTATCTCGACTGTAACTGCCCATCTCGACTGTACAGAAACTCTTTCGGTATTAAACAAACATGACTTCTATTTAAGTTTAAATAAACAAGATTTCTATTCCAGTTTTGACACTTATTGTCAATTCGCCGGATTTTTTTCTCCCTGCCTGCAATCCCCCTCCCCCCCCCCCCCCCCTCGATTCGCCATCCGGCCCCCGCCATGTCGGCTTCATGCAACTCGGCCCTTCGCCTCAAAAGGTTGCCGACCCCTGCTATATGTTATCCGAACTCCTTTCAAGTAACCGAAGCAACAAACATCACTCCAATAAACAAGCGACACTGGACACAACGAATAGGCATTTCATTTCCTACTGCTGCGTGAAAGCGTAAAGGTGGGTATCTCTGCGGAATGCTCTGTGTTCGCAAACAAGCGTTCTTTTCTCACTTCTTGCTTTAGGTGACACATTAGCGTTTGAACTATAGCAAACTGTTGCGCTTTCCAAGACTGATGTTTGAGGCATAAAGAACCAAACGTATTTCTTTGGACATACCACGTTATGTAAACACGTCACGCAGAGTAAGATTAGCTTCAGTTTACCCATGTTGGCATTCCAGTCCATGTTTGCTTTTGTGCGAGGTACATATTTGCTCTTTGCAAACTGCGCTTCGTCGCTGTGTTGCCTGCCTTGGTCAGTGGAAAGGCAAAGCTTTGTATTTTTATTGAACACATGTTTTTTCTCCTCTCAGTGCTCGGCAAACTGGCACCGTAAAAAAAGCTTTCCGTTCGTTTTATAGTGACGCTTTACTGCAGAACTGAGCAACAAATTTGGAGCTTATAATTACATAGCTTCAAAGAAAAAGGAAAGTTCGCGATGTTATATCCGCGTAGAAAGGAGTACGATATTTATAATATTCAGGAAAGTTAGAGACCAAGCGCTAAGCTCTTCAAAAGATGGGTAAACCTAGGCATTTCAACGTGTACGTGTAATTTCGACCATCCCTGAAGCACTGGCTTGTTTTTCTTGTCCCCACTAATTACTTGCTTTCCTCTTTGAACATTGATAGCTGCAAAAGAAGTTTCTTCTTCGCGTCTTTTATATGACCCCCGGCAGAGACGTTACATCAAGTAGTAAAGAAAATGCAGTGGAAATTAGATAACAACCGTGAAAGGAACACCAATAAAACAATGTTCAGATCACATTAATTTAATTATGAAGCCTGAGGCTCATGCGGTCATTACTATAATCATGACCGTATATGCGCCGTCGGAAAACAATATATACAGCTGGAGCGCTAGCTCGCATCCTGCTGTCTGCTGGCCTGTGGGACATGTTCTGATGTTGACGTTTGTTGCCCCAATACCTTGTTTCTTGGTTTGCATATCTCGCTATTCAATTTTTCCGCCTTCGCACTTCTTTAAATTATTTTTTTTTACTTTTCTTACTTGCAGCATTGCAAACTAGTCTTTTCCTCGTTAGTCTTAATCTTCCTGGCCTTTCAATTGTTTCTCTCCATGACTCTGCGACTGAAGCAACCTGGTTAACGTCCCCCTGATGCATTGGTCCTCGTCATCTCTCTCTCTCTCTCTCTCTTTCTATTCTCCTTTCCCGATCCCCAGTGTAGGGTAACATCCGCTAGCTTTTCTGGTTAACCTCCCTGCCTGCTACCATTCTCTTTCCTTCCTTCTTCTGCTGTCTCTCTCTCTCTCACACACTTAGTTCACTACATCTCACACACGCATAATCCGCTAAGTGTATGGGGGTAGGGTATTCCAGATACACGCATATACATAGCAACGAACCCACCCCGTACGAAGAAATCAGATAACAAACTATCGCGGGCGCCAACATGTCCGCAAGCGCATGAGCGGAACGTGACACTACATCCGTTCGCGACGTTACCAACCGTCCAGGACACGTAATCCTTCTTTTAAGCCCCGAGGACACGAATAATTAATCATAGCGCCATCAGAAACCATAACCTAAGCACTCTGGGGTCAACGGCCTTGCGGATGATTGTTAATAACACGCTCCGAAACAGGGGCCACCGGACACCGCCTCCCTCGACTTTAGCGCGCATTCAAGCCCAGGAAATCGCGGAAGACAGTCACGATGTCGCTGCCTACGACAGACTTGCTTCCTAAACGAAATGTGAGATATTATATCTGCGTTACCCTTTTCGTCATTACTCAGTAAACGTGATTCTTACTCAACCACCACGCGTATGAAAGGGGACACTGATGTGTCTGAACGGAAGAAATGTGCAGAAAGCTTATCTAATCATCTGATCTAAAGGCGTTTCATCATTTTGCATAACATATATGGACAATCCATGTGACAATGACGCTACTTCTGCTACGATAGTCATTCCTCAGTGGCATTTATGACATAGAAGGTTTCTGAATGCAAATACACATCTGCGATATTATAACTAGTCTGTTCTAATGCTATTAAACACCACTGGTATTTATTATAACGCGTCAACAAGCTCAACGTGCAACCATAGCTGTCAAACAAATTCTTACACTGTACCATCTTAGCGCTGCCTTAACGTGAGTATTCTGTTAAGTGATTCGTTTTTTTTTTTTTCGTGTCGAACATTCTTCAAGACCTGGTCAAAGCGACTGGGTTAAATTCTACGTAGCGTGAAGATAAGTCTAGCTATCATACAGCTGTGACTTCATGTCACCACACATACTTCATTCTGTTCTACGCTCTCGAGCTGCAGTTTTGTAGCGATATCTCTTCGATGATATTCTTTATGTCGTTTCTAACCCTATTATCAGTGAGATCACCCGGCCGTGATCAGTTGATAATAAGAGTGTTAAAGAATCGAGTAAAATGAATCGCTACGTAACTGCAGTGTCACTATCATCTTTCTTTAATGCGCTAACCGGTGTACAGTGCAACGCCAGGGGTTGATGGAAAGTTCTGCTCAACTTGTCAATTGATCGAGAAACAGTCGGCAAGTGATGAATAAATGTAAGAATGATCGAAGCTTAAAAAAAACGCATAATTTTACCGCTCTGTGTAGTGACTTAAATAGCTTAAACGTAATAGCTTAAAATATATTTCATCCTACTTAATGAGAACCATAGTTTGTTCAAGGGTTCGTGCACCACAAGGAAAAGAACGTAATTATTTCGCAACGTTCAAAGTGAACACATTACGATAGTTTTAAGGTGCAGAATGAGAGAGTTCTAGCAAGGCGGTGGAAAGCCTGATTTTTGACGATATAACGTAGAAAACAGAAACGAGGTCTCTCCCTTCTCTCGTCAGTTCTGAATCCTCCGGGGCAAAGTACGTTATCCAACCACCATAACTATACGCTGCCAACGCCGTCTTTACGCTTCCTTTGTTTCTTTTCTTCTGGCTATCGCCGTCCACAGGGACTTACCGATCCTCGTGCTTTCGTCTTCTCAATCCCGTCCATTGAGAAAAAGATAGGTAGTCTGCTTTGGAGCACAAACTTGATCGAAAATCAGCTTACACTGAAAAAGAAAGAAAGAAAGAAAGAAAGAAAGAAAGAAAGAAAGAAAGAAAGAAAGAAAGAAAGAAAGAAAGAAAGAAAGAAAGAAAGAAAGAAAGAAAGAAAGAAAGAAAGGAAGAAAGAAGAGGAGCGGCAGCAGTCCGATATTATCGATGGGAAAACTCCGTGTTGAAGAGGAGATGGACGGATAGGGCATACGCTGTATGATATATACCGTTAGCCAGATTCTCATCTTTCACTTTCTCAGCGTTCGCTCACATTCAAGAACACCCGTCACGTCGGCTTCTATACTGTCGTCTTAGTAACGCTGTCACCGTTCCCTATTTTCTGAAGCTCCCAAGGCGACGCGCTTGTTCTTTACTGACACATGCAGCAACGAAGCCTATTTAGAACACTCCATCTTCCAGATAGATCAACGGATAGACGAGTAGACTCATGGTGGCATCGATGAAAGGTGTCGCATCACTGCGCCACAAAAGGTTTCCTGGCCATCTCATTGCTGGGCAGCAGAGAGAGAGAAAAAGGAATAAACAAAAACTTTGAAAGTGAGGAGGTGAGAAACGAAGCAAAGCTGTGAGGTGAGAGAGAGAGAGAGACGGCATAGTACAGCGTAACGATCTGATTGGACGATAGAAGGGTGAAAATTTTCATTCAGGGTGGTTTTATCTGGCAGTGACGCAGAAGCAGGGACAGAAGGCGTAGCTCGCTTGGCGGCCGCACGGTTGCTTCATTCTTTTCTTTTTTCTTAAAAAACAGTTCTTCCTTTCGGATCTCACGCCTGCCCGAGCACGCATAAAGGACGACGTATTATGCGCACTCGCAAAGTATCGTCTACCACGACCTGTAAATATTTGCCATGAAAGGCATGTGCCCACATATTTCTCGAGTCTCCCGACTCTTCGTCAATGTTTTGCTTTTCAAGCAATTTTCAGCTCTATACCGTTTTACTCGTTTCGCATATTTCTCTATTTCTGATATTTCGATCGTAATCTCTTGCGGATTGAAGTACGCCCGAGTTCACTTCCATCTATAGCTCACACGCTCTATCCTTTCAATCTACGGCTGGCAGTCATAGCAGACACTGAAAATCAGTCCAAACTCGCCTTTATTGCTTTATTTTCTTTCGCAAAGTACTTGTCGCTATTTTTCTCGAAATAGTAAAACTTTACGGTTCGCTGGCGTTTCCTCTAAAGCTCCAAAGTCCTGATATTGGTTAGTCTAGGAGCCCTTTGCTCCATACCACACCAAGGCCTCTTCAGTGCTGTACGTGAGTGCATCGAACATTCCGGGGAGCTCAGCTTCCAGAACTATCTTGGCTTAAACAGTGGAAACATTTTAGAACATTTAGATTTTTTATATTTTAGATTCAACCGCCGTCACCTTTAATGTAGAGCAGTATGTGCAGAAACATGGTATATGTACAGGGTCGTCACTGGCACCGATACTTTGCGACGTGTTCTTAGCCTCATTTGACAGGCGTGTGAATGCTGGGGTTGCTGGCTCAGAAGTCATCAGTATTTTTAGATGTTTAGATGACTACTTGGTAGTTTTACCCAATTTGAGTACCACTGATTTTGAGAATGTCGTTGGGATGGTCACTAGCATTTTTACTATTGAATCACGTGGACTGACTTTTACCTGTGAAAGGTCAACTAACAAAAGCATGCAATTTTTAGATGTGAAGCTAATCTTCAACGATGACCATGTTTGCTATATGTATAACCCCAGGACCAAAGAGCCTTCTTCCTTATGACAGCACGCACACTTAACTTGTTAAAAGACGGATCGCGATGTCGTGTGTGAAATCCGCGCTGGCAAAAAGTTGCCGTCACACCTCTTCAGATAGACTGAAGGACAGTTGCAATGATTAGACGCTGCAGGTTTTCCCTCTTCGTTCGTCACTGCTGTAAGCGCGTCAGTTTTACTGGAATTTTAAAGGAAAAAGAACGAACAAGACCAACAAAAGGAAAAAGATAAACGAAGACCACAGGTTATTCCGTACATACAGAAATTCTCCCACAATCTTAAGAAGATTGCTAACACGTATGACGTAAAAGTTGTGTTTACCGCCCCATATAAGTTAGCTCAGATTTGCCCTTTGTTCGCCAAGGAAAAGAAATCTTGCACAAAGAAGCATTCTGATCGTTACACCGATTGTGTAACGCAGGTGGTATACAGGATGCCACTCAGCTGCGGTAAAAAGTACATTGGCCAGACGGGCCGATGCTTCAATATCACAGCACGTGAGCATTATTTGAATGTAAGGAACAAATCAGGCGGACATCCTGCAGATCACTGCAACGAGTGTAAATGCACACCATATTTCGGTCACACGACCTTTATCAAGCGCGCAAAAACAGAAACTGAAAGAGAAATAATAGAGGCAGCTTACATTAGGAAATCAGGTTTTAACTGCGTGAGTACTCCAAGTGTGTATATATAACTGACAAAGAAATGCAGATTTTGTTTGGTCACCTATGACGCGTCTCGATGCGTTGATAACATGCGCGCATCTATATAAAAAAAATGATGGCAGCTTTGCACAAGCGGTGCCAAGCCTGAAGAAAGCGCGCCTTCCTTGTTTATCTTTATTCTTTCTTCCTTCCTTTCTTTACCTTTCTCTCTGTTTCTTTTGTCTATTTTTTGTATCTGTTTCCTTCTATTTCTTTCTTTCTCTCTATCTATTTCTATTTCTCACTCTTTCCTTCTTTGTTTTCTTGCTTACCGTTCTTTCGCGCTCTCTCTCTCTCTCTGCTTCTTTCACTGTCTTTCTTTGTTTCTCTTCAATTCTCTCCTTCTTTCTCTTTCTTTCTTGCTCTCTGTTTTTTTTCTCTCTCTCGTGTCTCTTTCTTTCTATATCTTCCTATGCCTTTATCTGTATTTATTCCCTTTATTTCTGTCTATTTTTCTTTTCTATTTCTTTCTGTCAATTTCTTTCTCTCTATCTCTCTTTCTATCTCTCTCTGTCTATGTTTCTTGGGCTAACTGTTGCCTTCTTCATTTTTAGTGGACCAGTGGTGAGTAGTGGGATTTGGCCAGTTTCTGTGGCACATACCCGTTCACGATGATGATATATTTCTAGTGACCATGGGCATTTTACGGCCGCCTATAACCAGCTTCGCTGCTAAAAGTGGTTTCGGGCTTTTCAATAAATTTAATTGGAAGTCAGCGCCAGTCGTTTATGCGTCTTTCGTTGCCTTCCCTTCTTTTCCCTGCACATACTTATAGTATATATTGGCTATGCAGCTTGTCACAAATACCTCGTACGTGACTGGCAGAGCAACCTCCCTACCTTTCCTATATTCCTTCTCTCTCTCTCTCTCAGAGGTGTGACATTTTCTGTCTAAATAATGAAAAGTCCTTTCTGCATGTTATCTTTTGCGTCTGTTGCCTATTCAGAGTTAGTGCACGAAACTTAGTTTCACGATAATGAAACTTTGAAGGAACCCTTTGGTGTTTGGCTGCTCTTTGTTGATAAAAAAATATGGTTCGGCATGTTGTTAGGCCTAGCTGTCTTGACGAAAATCTATGCACACACAAGTATGTACGCAAGTACGCACTAACGCACGCACTCGCTTTGGTCCCATTTACCACGACAGCAGCAGGTGCTAATAGTGGACACTGCTACTTCTGACAAAGAGTTTCGTATTATCGTAACGCTTGACAAAGTGCCAGGCGCACATAGCAGTCCGACGTGCGCTTCTTTTCAAATCCTGGTGAAAAACGTCATATCGTTGGCTTTATCACTTGCCGCTCTCCTATAAAGAAAGAACAGGTGAAAAACAGAGAATGATTTACGAAGATGTATTCTGGAAAGTAATCATACGCATGTACACAGAACAGAAAGTAGGAACAGAAAAAAAAGGAATTGAGGAGTTACATAACTGCAGTCCACGTCTCATTTTTGTACGCGCAACGGCCACCAACTTCGTCGTAGCGCCGAGACAAAATGAGGTGCCGGATTGGCTTTTCATGCCTCACACAACCTAAGACAACGTGAAAGCCAAGAAGAAAGCCGCAATAATAGCCAAACAACTGAAGTACTTGCGTTCTGAAAGATCAAAGAAGAAACAACAAGCAAGCTTTCGATGGAGACGTGAGGCTGTGTCGCTACGCATAGCTGACTCAGCGACTCTTCCAGTCGCGCCTTGGAAGTTCATATTTCTCCGATAGGGCGCAGTGGTCTCCCATCATTCTTTTCTTTTTGCTGCGCAACTTCCCCCCCCAAGGTTTTACCTCAGATCGTCCACAGGGGACGCACGCTTCGCTGCGGGGCGTGTGGTGTTTGTGGGCGGCGGCCAGGCGGGTAATGGAGCCGCTAATAGCTGGTCGTCTGCTGCCTCCCCGCAAGCGTAGTTGCGCCTGTAAGCCACACAGCGCACAGCGAGCGTTGCCACTACATCTATCTATCTATCTATCTATCTATCTATCTATCTATCTATCTATCTATCTATCTATCTATCTATCTATCTATCTATCTATCTATCTATCTATCTATCTATCTATCTATCTATCTATCTATCTATCTATCTATCTATCTATCTATCTATGTCCCTGACGAGTGACAAGGCGGTGCAAAAGGTTCGTAACGCGCATGCGCTCGTATTAAAGAAGTAGAGCGTAGGTGTAGGTGCTTCAAATCGCTTTCATTGTATTCAAATTAATAATAATAATACTTTTAGTGTCTTTACGTCCAGTGCCACGATATGATTATCAGAGACGCCGTAGAGCAGGGCTCCGGAAATTTCGACCACGTGGGGTTCTTTAACGTGCGCCTAAATCTCAGAACACAGGCTTCCAGCATTTTGCCTCCATATAAATGCGGCTGCGATTCGACTCCGCAACCTTCGGGTCAGCAGTTTTGCACCATAACCACCAGGTAACAACGGACTGGTATATATTAAACTTCGTTATTAAAGGCGGAAACTAGACATTGTGGCGTATAAGGGGCAAGCGACTTCGTACAGCCACTTTCTTTTATTAAATAAAATAGAAGCGACATATCAGCATTCAGAAGTGAACACGCAAAAAAAGAATAGTGATTACTCAAAATATCAAGGCACCCTGGCGAACAAGATTCGTCCAGATCCCTGAATTCAGAACAAACCACAACCCCAGTTATACTCAGACATGAATAAATACATTAAAGCTTACTTGATGTGATTTCATGTTGTCTTTATCTTACGATGCTTGATACGTTCCCAAATAACGGCGGTCTTACACATAATACAGCGGCAGCTAGCAACACTTCTCTCCGCAATATATGGTACGACGGTTGCCCGAAGCTCTTTATTCTATTGTCTTCTGTCTATCGATTAAGCTTAAGAGACGCTTGATCTCCTCGAGAAAGACAGGCCCACAAAATAGCCATTTCATCTTCAGTGGTGAAACCTAACGCCCCATAACAAATAGAAACGTCAAATATACAATGATTTCCAACGCGAAACCGATCGCGAAAAAACAATTTCGTATGAGCAAGATTGTTGCTGCTTGCTTTGAGACCGCCCCCCTCCCCCACGCCTTCCTCCCTCTCTCTCTCTTTTTTTCTGTTTTGCTAGATGCCAATACAACTTTCGATCTTACCGAAAGCTTTCAGGCAGCGTTCAATGCTTCCTCCTGTATGCATCATTCCCAAGAAATAAGCTCAAGAACCTTCACTGCGGTTCCTTTCCTACAGTGAGTATTTCGAAAAGATTTAATCTGGCGTCTACAGAAGTAGTGGGGCAATGAAACAACTTTCAATTCACCTTCCTTATTATTGCCAATATCGCATATGGTTTGAACTTGTGGAACTCCTAACTTTGCCTATTCATGAAATGTTCGCGTGCTGAGGCCGACAGTAAATTATGTTGAAGGTTGCGACGGACAAAGGCTCTCCGTATCGCATTTCAACATGCACGGCGTGTAGGCCGCACCGTAAGAAGCGATCCGTCGTCGCGCCTGCAATAAAACCCAATCTCTCCACCCGCCAGACGCGTAACTGTTGCCAATTCAATATGAAACAAGAATCAATTGCTTTCTTGCAACAACCGTTATTCATATCCCCCTACCCTCAATCTGCCCTCGTTGCTATCCATATTTTCAATGTCCTTTTCCCATCACGGTTACTTTTCCGCGACTGAATTGTGCGGCACAGCTCGACATCGCTACCCAGATGAATAGAACCATGCAAGTAAAAGAAAAAAAAAGAAAAACGAAAACGCCTACGGGCAGAAACCAGACCTGCTTCGCAACACCGACAGCCTGATTGCTACCGCTTGAATTCGTAACCGTGGATGCCTGTCATCAAGCAAAACCAGCGCACAGGGCATGCAGTAATATCTCTCGTGAAAGTTGCAACAGCACCATGTGTGGTTCTTTAGATGTGTAATTTACGTCCATCATTAAAAAAATAGAAAAAAATGGACTTTCTTTTTCATCTGTGTATTGATCTTATTTTGATTCATTCGTACTCAACGATTACGCAATATTAAAAAAAGCAGTCAATAAATTCTCATGGTCTGTTGCTTTTGATCTGTTCGCTCTGTATCCTTCTTTAATGAAGCCATTATTGAAGCTTGCCTTCTGTTAGCAAGGCGAGAGATGCCTCATCAAACCGAAACATTGGCCATCGGCGTCAGCGTCCCGCGTCGGCGGCGTCAATACGAGTGATGCAAAAAATCATCATCACGCGATGACTACACCACCTGACGTCATCATGACGTCACAGACCACCCAAATTTGTGAAGTCATCGTGGCGTAAATATGAAGTCCTCGTCACTTCACATACCGTGACGTCACATGATGACGTCATCACATGACATGGTCCCTTGGTGCGAGCTGTGACGGGGACGGCGACGGGTACTGCAACGGCAGTATGCGTGGGAAACACATGCGAGCTCCGAATGCGTTTCCCACGTGGAGCGGAACCGCGTTGCGATAGTGATATGGGAAGAGCACGCATTGGCTTGAACACTACGCTAGGGTTAATTTAATTGTATTGATGTCAATCGTTTCATGTCTCATGTTTCTCAATCATTCAAGGCTACGTGACATCGGTCATTCGTATCAAGAGACACCACAGCTTCGCTGAACATCCACCGTAACAAAGTGGATTGGAGACGGTTTTATTTTTTATTAATGCCTATTGTAGGCCTACTTGAATGCGCACTCGATAGAAGAATAAAAAAAAAACAAGGTTATAGCCGCTTTCTTTATGTGATGCGAAGAACGAGACGACTCAGTGACTCTATTACAATAGGTGACTTTAGCGAAGAAACTGAAGTGATTTCGCAACGGCCATTCACTATCCTCCCAAGAGCATCTAACTTAGCAATCTTCTCGGTTTCGTTTCTCTGTGACAAAAGCGAACTGGTTCTTCTATGAGAAAAAAGAAAAAAAAAGATGTGCGCCTGTAGGCTGCGAAACTTCACCGCTCCTGTTCCTAAGAGGTATACGAAGAGGGCAGAA
>NC_051178.1:123085189-123122863 GCF_013339695.2 Rhipicephalus sanguineus | reverse complement strand
ACCATACCATTTTGGTGGGGTATTGAAGAAGGCGAAACGGTCACTAGCGCCCCCGAGACCATGTTGTCAAAATAACGCCATACATGACAAGCGTGTCATGATTTGCACGTTAGAAACTGTCGTTTATGTGCGTCATACACTCTTCTGATGCCATACCTATTTTGCTAAATATCAAGTTAACGAAACAGTCGCAAGAGAACCAAGGGAGTCACGTGTATATCATGTGGTTAATGAAATGCATAGCATGATTTTCACGTTAAGACCCATCATTCATGTTCTTCATGCAGTCGTGTCATGCCACACGAATTTTGGCATACATCCCATTAACGAAACAACCACACGAGCCATGAGTCGTAGGCGGCTAGATAGATAGGTAGATAAATCCGTTCAAAGTCGTAGAAGTGTTTAACAAATGCTTCGCATTTAAGTCGTTAAACTCAGATAGCAATGATGTGTGATGCATGTTTTGGAACTTCTGTGAATATCACTCATGCTTCATACGACGAGTCAATCGACCCAGGAGTGCGCCCTGATAAAGTTGTTTGCACGATATAATTTTCTTGCCTGCGATAAAGCATGAATGAGGCATGATGCTTTCAGGGAATATACATTAGAGCAAAAGGCCACGGTTATCACATTGTCACATGAAGGAATGTGCATAAAGGACAACTTTGTTTTCGATTTATTCTTTTCTCCAACTTCATTTGTTTGTTTTAATCCTTCATCATCGTGTCAATTTGCGCACATTGACATGTGACAAGACCGTGCGCTCTCATTTTGCAGCATCTACCTTGAATGCAGTCAACTACCCTGGACATCTTTCTCCCGCCATGCAACTGTGAGAACCCACCGAAGCACAGATTGTCAGGAAGTGAAAAGACTTTTCGGCAACAATTTGGCATTGCGCACTCTGCCTGTCTCCTGAAATAGCATATTAAGGTACATAAGCACTGTACCTTCATACATATGCATCAAGGAACATTGAAATTGCATATCAAGGTACATTAACATCAATAGCTTGGATTCATTTAGCTAGAACGAATAAATCATGTTAAAGCTATACAATGACGGCCATACCATGTGACAGACATCTGCTAAGTGCAGTGTGTATTGTGAAGCACATGCGTTTTATGGTATTGAATGAATGGATAAATGTTTATTCCAGCAAAAAACAGAAAATGGGCCTCAAGTGAAAAGCGACAATGGTAGCTTGAGAAGTGCACAAGGCCCAGTAGAGCAAAAAGAGAGACAGAGCAGCAGAAACGTGTGCACGTTCAAAGGCAAAACATATACGCATACAAAAAGAAACAAGAAAGACAAAGCAGAAGAAACGTGTACATTCAAAGGCAAACACCTACGCCATCTGCAAAGTGACAAAATCAAAAAGGGTAAACATTTACGCTAGTGAAAACAATGAAAATCAGAAAACAGTGAAAACAGAAAAGAAGGAACGGCCATTCAACGGCATGGAAGGAATGCAACTTCATTGGTCACGTATCAACAGTGGAATTTGCCAAGGTTACATGTGCATATTCTTAGCCATTAGGAGATGTGCAAGGCTAATTTAATCGCATTGACATAAGTCAGCTGTTGAGTCTGTTGAACCAGATTGTTGAATGATCTTGTTTATTCCCTCTGGTTAATTTGCTGTTTTGCATTATGTTGCCATAGTTTTCAAGGTCAATACATAGTATCATGACTGTTGACACAATTTGACAAGGTGAAAGCGCTGTTATTGTGCCCAGGCCTTAGTTTATCCTCATTAGAAGTGCGCTGTTTATTTTTGCCGTGGTTCAGTGCCAAGTTCCCCAATATTCACTCCTAAACAGAGTAGGTGCGGTTAATCAAGACCTTGCTAACATTCACAACCCTTTTAAAGTGTACTTATAATGATAACTTTACTGAGATCAAAAACTACCCACATAATGGTAAACATGGCAAGAGTACACTTCTGGTGGTGTTTCGCATTTTTTTACATCCGTTTGTTTTTCGCCCTGTGCACACGAAGTGAAACGCTCACAAGGAAATACTTATCAGCATCTCAATTTTGTATTTATTTCGTGTTTTGACAAAATGTCTGCAATAAGGATAGTGAAGTGTGAATCTTCGCTAAGACATTCATTTTTATGTATACAGAAATCTTAGTGGACTTCTTTTTTGTGTAATTTTCAGGAATACACTTCTGGCAAAGCAGCAAGTGTTGCTTGCCCACCAGTCTGTGTTCAAGACAAGTGTATTGTGGGCATGAGTGTCGGCAGGATTTTGTCTTGGGGGTGCAAGGCGGCGTAACGTGTCGGCCTGGTGAGCAGGAGAGCATTGGTGCAGCTTGGGTGGGGTCAAGTGCTGGTGTGTCTTGATGGCGGCAGGTGCCCTTTGTGCAAACCCCTGCCGACACCCATGATTGTGGGAACGCCCTGATGTGCCTCACTTTACATTATGTCGAACAGCTCGTACATCTTACCACATTTAGGCCAACACTGGTATTTATGCAGAGTGTTATGTGCAATACTGCGTGCAACCCTTCTGATATCGTGTGCATTTGAAAATTTCGCATTGTTTAAAAAGACGCTGAGTGGACCCAGTGTTATTCAGCAAACATAAGTCTTAACAGGGGCAGTTGGGCGAGTTGGTGTATATTCATAGTTAAAGAGGGTGCAAAAAAAATCACAGCACAGAGAAGTGAAGGGGACAGGATGACGCGCTACTAGCAACTAAAGTTTAATCGAAACCGCAGAAAGATGTAAACACACAGTACGAAAAAATTACAAGACTAAACAATCACACATCCATAGAGGAATGAAGGGGGCAGACAGGACAATGCGCTACTAGTAAATGAAGTGTAATCACAACCACAGAAAGATATAAACACACATGACTAAAAAAGCCAAGCACATGTTCAACTTCAGTTGTTAGTAGTGTGTCGTTCCGTCCCCTTTGTTGCTATGTGTTCTGATTTCGTTTTCACGTTTTCCTTACCTATGAACTGAACTCCTGACTGTTTCACAGTCTCTATATATGTGTGGCCAATTTTTATTCATCCTCATGGCATATCAAGTCCTAGGATCCAATGTGCAAAGCGACCAGTCACTATTTACAGGAATTTTTGTATTTAGTGCCTGTGATTGCCTAATTGCAAGTTGACGTTGCAGCCATGGTGCTTGGATTATTTTCAATGTGGTAATTATGCGTAGGCCATCAAGTGAGGAATTAAGGATGAACTTTTGAGTTACAGATGGCACTAGCTGGCATAAAAACATTGAAGCATGGCTGTACTTGTTATGCATATTAGAAGTATTGGTACATTGCAGTCATGTGATTATGCCGACAAGTTCCCAAGCACACTTCTAGAAATTTACGATGGCTTCCAGGTATCTGTGAGTAAATATGTACAGCAACATATGAAGGCAACCTTGTAATTTTGTGGGCATTGCTGAATGCTTTTATGCACCTTGGTAAGGGGCCCTACAGTCAACACCACAGGTCTATTTTGGGCTTTTTTGTAGGAAACTCAACTTCAAAATGATGTGCGACGTGTTTTGATGCCATAGGGCAAACTAATGTAATAAAAAACTGTACAACTGCCTGTCTACACGTTTTGATAGATGCTAGCCTTATTGTACTAATTAGTTGCCCTCGTGTGTAGGCTGACACCAAGTTCCTTGGGTTGCTTATTTTTTTGGATTGTACTTACATACTGGCACGGTGAAGTGCACACGTTAGTGCGCATCATGATGAGATTTTACGCCCTACTTTCGTTTTGCTTTACTGCTGTGAATTATGTATAGTGCTTAGGCTGTACTGTATATGTTGTTCCACGTGTTCAGTTTTGGGAGTAGGTTCTGTGCACGACGATGGAAATATATACCTATATCCTTACATTGACGCGAGAACTGCTGCTGTTTTGATTCCAATAAAATGTTGCAACCACTGGTTCTTGTATCAATTGAAGTATGACTACTTGTCGTGCATGCAAATTGAAGAAATGAATTTGTGCTTGCAAAACAAATTGCTGAAACACTGCCTGCTCAATGTAACTGCTGGTGTTTTATTACCAAACACATAGAACAGATGATTCACAGATTATGACACGTTGTAGAAGATAGGCAACAGAAAGTTAGACAGAAAGTCATCACTGTGTTCTAAGGTAGAGTGGGTGATCTTTTATCAATAGTAGCATAATTGAAGGATGCTGTTGTATAAGTAAAGTTTAACGTAGTGTGCAGGTGGACGAGGGAGTGCACATATGATAGTTTTTCCCGTTTTCTGCATATTTGCTACAGTCCTCGTGTTTCTGTGTTACGATTGTGAAATTCTGAATTGCAAACAAGCCAACCTCTCTGCTGCTGTGGTGAAGTCATTCAACAGAACCATATTTTCTCAAGAACAGCTGTTCCATTGAGGAAGAGGGTATATGCTTTTTTTAATGGGTACTGCATCATCTGTCTGAGGGAAGGGCCAAGTACACATGGACGTTCACAAGAGAGAAGTGCAAGTACATTAACTTTTTTTGTTTTGTGGGAGACCTGTCACTGGTAAACTGGGGAGGTTGTCCTTGACATTGGGGCACGCGTTAGACATTCGCTTTAACGTGGTGGCGTGATGCTTACCAATAAAAGCTAATTAGTAAGAAATGTAGGTAGTATCCGAGTATGAAAGCAAATAAATACTGAATATGCGTTATAGAGAATCACTGAATGCCGTGCTAAAGCGTGCATTGCGAATAAGCGCTAATTGCGGAAATAGATAAGCGTTCAGCTGCTCAGAAGGCGCTGCTGCCCCTAGCTGCGTGCAGCTCGCGGCTGTACGCGCGCATTAAACGCACTTTATGTAGGCGCGTTACAATGTCCTTGTAACTCTGGAATTTTCTGCGTGTGTAATTTTCATATGCGAACGCAGGCGGTCCGCGCTAAAGAGTGCATTGCGAATAAGCGTTAATTGCGGAAAAAGATTTTTGTTTAGCTGCTCAGAGCACGCTGCTGCCCCTGCGTGCAGCTCGCGGCAGTACAATGTTCTTCTAAGTCGGGCATCTGCGTGTGTAACTTTCATATGAGAACGCAGGCGGTCTTCGAACCGCTCATAACACGCTGCCGCATCTGGACGCGCGCAGTTCGCGGCTGCAGAAATAACGAAAATTGCTCCACAGCATACGCTCATGGAATACATACGTTCGCTCATCTGAAGATACTTTTGTCACGCTGGTATTCACGAATTTAGCGCGAGCGAAGAGGGCACACGTTTATAATTTTTATAGCGGCACGACACGGTGAACCGGAGAATTCGGAGCCGAGGGTGTTTACGTCGATCGGCTCGGCCTGCATGACGCCCCGCAAATTATGTATTGACCTTCCGCAAGAGCAAACACACGCCGATGGTACAAGAACAGAAGTTCGAAGTTGTGCCGACGGATTACCAGCCGCTTTGTACATACATTGGTACATATATAAGACCACGAAAAAAGCAAGCTTGCAAGTGGTGGCGCTGTGGTGTAATGGTTATAGTGCTTGCTTTAAGTGCGTGTGGTCGCGAGTTCGATTCCTGTGTCGTGCGTACTTGTATGCAAATGTCATGGTTGTGCATAAATACTTTGATGTCCATTTTCTATTATGTCCTAGTGATGAATAGTAGCGGAAATTGGCCGGTAAACGTAATGTAGTGCCTAAAATATACTTTTTTTTTTATTTCGCGACCGCTCTAGGGCCTCGTATAAAAGGAGGCTTTAACAGCTCTCAAAAGAAGCAGAAAAACTCTCAATGCGCTCTGTTCAAGAAGAACCAGAAAAACTTCCAATGCGCTCCGTTCAAGCCCTCAAAATGAGTTCAATAAAAACACAAATTTACCTCCTTAGTTCCGTCTAATCACTCCCTCCTTTTGAACCTCCTTTTGAACCTCCTTTCGAAGGGGGTTTTGCGTAGTACCTTTAGGATGCACGCTACGCAAAACGAGCCCAAAACTCCCTAAAAAGCTCAAACCCGTTTGCAGTGTACTAGGACAAGATGAAGCACTATTCAGGAACGATAACGTAGACTCATTGTTTCATCCGTGACTCGTCGTTTGGACTGATTGATTGGATTCCATACTCTTTTACGAGCTCTAGTGGACTGTTCTAGCGCAAGGACTGCTTTAATGTAGGCCTTGAAACCGTGTTTGTTTTCTTTCGTGAGAACATGCCATCATCGGACGAGCGCCTTTTCTAAAATATATGTTTCCTATCATGATTGGCCGGCCGTATATGTTCTTGTATGAATCCACGCCCTCAAAGACGACCCCATTGTGAACAACTACGAACAGTTCGTCGTCGAGATTAGGTATCTTCTGCATACTTAATTCGAAAAAGGACATCAAGTGACATTTCAGTGGCTGCCAAGTCACTGCGGTGTGGTAGGCAATGAACGTGCCGACAATGCTGCTCGATCGGCTCTTCAAGGCAACAGGCTCGAGACAATACCCCCATTAAGGACTGATGCTGCTAGCCAACTTCGAGTGGCTGCACAAGAAATGGCTCTTTGCACTTAAAAGGCAGCAAGTAGACTGCACAACCAGTACCACCACTGCCCGAACACATTACGTCTTCAGACACCTGCTGGACTACGCCGCAAAGATTCCACTCTGCTTTGTCGTTTATGGCTAAGAGTAGATTTCACGAAGTCATTCTCCTTTCGAATCGAAATGGATGACAACCCATTCTGACAACTGTGGTGGCGAGGAGACATTACAGCACAACCTCTGCGACTGTCCTCGCTACAATGCGCCGAGAAAATCACTCGCGGTCTCTCTAGCTCGCATAGATCACCGACCGATGACGGCAGACACCACATTGGAATGTCGTCCCGAGAGGTAAGCGCGGGTGATGGCGACGAAGGCAGTGCTGAAATTTTTGAACACATCAGACTTGCACCGGCGGTTATAGACCAGTGGCGTTATCATGACTGTGAGGTGTGTGACCTTGAGTGCGCGTGCTCTCCCTCTCTCTCCTTTTCTCTTTACCTCTATCCTTAAAACTCCCCCATCCCTTCCCCCAGTGTAGGGCAGCATACCAGTTCTTCTAGACTGGTTAACATCCCTGCCTTTCCTTTCTATCCTGCTCCTTCCTTCCTTGTACGCAAGAAATTGCACCGGCTGCCTAGAGGGAAAGTCCTATTTAAAGAGCAAGTGTTTTTATAACTTCGGTTTCCGGGTCTGCGTCCGTCAATCTTTTCTTGGTGTATAACCTCGGAGCCAACTGCCTTTTTCCTCATCGCTGGGCGGTTCGTTTCGTTTTAACGCCAACACCCTATTGATGAGTGACAGACTACAGCGCATCTGTCAACGGGGAGATGCTTGTATGGTAAAAAAGGCACTGGGTTCCAGATGGAGAGAATGAATGATGAATAGCGTATACTCAGAATTCTTTTTACGAATGAAGGCGAACACAGGCTCACTACCTGTGTTCGCCATCCCTCTGTAGTAGTAACGAATGCCGCGAAAATAAAAAATAGAATCGCCGTAGAAAGCGAATTATTCGGGAGAGAGAACTACGTAAAAGCCATTTAGTGAACTGTTACACTACAACAATTCTTTTCCCTCATTCATGTTCTATTCTTTTAAACAGCTGCGACCAGCCTAATTTTTTGATAACATGCGCGTAGCTC
Organism: Rhipicephalus sanguineus; assembly: GCF_013339695.2. Classification (NCBI taxonomy): domain Eukaryota; kingdom Metazoa; phylum Arthropoda; class Arachnida; order Ixodida; family Ixodidae; genus Rhipicephalus; species Rhipicephalus sanguineus. The sequence goes on along the minus strand of NC_051178.1, from coordinate 123,115,235 downwards.
TCGGTCCTTGCACTTAAAAATGTCCCAAGAAGGAAAAGCGTTTGAATGAAAACAGTTGATTACCTTAATCCTAACTTTAACCCATGGAAACGAAAATCTGTTTTTTGTTTGCTACTCTTCGAACACTGCACTACATTAGGCCTTGGCACGTAGAGAAAGACCGTTTATCTTTCAAATTACAGCGAGCCATTACGTCACCAGTGGCACCCAATGATGGCGCTTACATCAGCAAGAGCAGCAGCTTCTTGCTGCAGTCAGCAGAAGGAACAGCTGGAGAAGAAACTCGACCGACTTCTATTTGCACTCGCATATATAATATCTGCTGGAGGACCCCCTCAACTGTCAGTTCACTCTGCTTGCGATGGTCCTCTCCTTTATTCCTCGGAACCGCACCATCCCTTACATTCCGCACAACCCTCTGTTTGTATTTCATCTCTGTCTTCCTAAATATTCACTTTTTTGTTGTTTTTTTTATGCGCGCGCCGCACCTTACCCAGGTATTCTTGGCGACAAATTAAATTTGGTTCTCGTATTTCGTACCAGTAACTAAATAACGCGGAGTAAGGTTCATTTTTTTCCTGCCTATGCTGCAGCTTTCGCATGAGGTGCTATGCCCTTAGTCAGGCTTTGGTCAATGACGGCGTACAGCCGTGTCAAGACGAACTACATTTTGTTGAGTTTTTTTCGTAATTTCTCTTCCCTATCGATTGTTTCTTCATCCTCTTTGCTTCGCGCGTCTTCTGAAATATCGCGCCTTTTATTGCTCGTATGCGCCGATTTCTTTACGTGGATGTCGCTAAAGAGGCGCCGCCATCCGTTCTCGGCACACTTCGTTGTCCTTTGTTATTTTGTTGCCTTCCGCTCATTTTTCACTATTTTTCTCCTTCATCACGGTTATCACGCCGAGGGAATTTGCTTTTGTATTTTATTGCTTTTGCTGCGAGTTCGTTGCTTCGAAACGTGTCTATTTCGCAGGCGTTATGCAAAATGGGCCAAACGTCCTTCGCGAAGCTCGCGTGCACCTGAGCCACCCTGGGCGTTACTCCTTTCTCAGTCAAAATCTTATTCATTGAAGCGCGTAACTATAGAGTAACAGAAATGAAGTCAACATCTCGGTATTGACCAAAAATGGTTGTTTGTTGTAAAAAAAGAAAGACTATCGTCTTTAAAAGTAGTGTGTGACGCGGGCGTACCCTGGAGCGTGTGTTCTCTGAATCGTGGGTGATATGACTGTTCTGGTTGAAGCAAACCCATGGTATAATATGGAGAGCGACGTAGTCTTTAACGAACAGTGCAGTTATCAACCTGAAAGCAGCTTTGGCACAGTGCTCCTGGTATTGCGCTAAATATATGGGGACGAATTCATGAGGCGTTCAGTTGCCAGATGTTATTTGCCACTGACCATACCACCTCGGTAACTATATATGCCCTGAGTCATGAATGGCTGAAAATTCGTCTTATTAATAATTTCAGTGTAAGACGTTTTGGCGAATACTGGCCGTGCTGCACATAGTGATGGACATATAGACCGGCACACATTCAAACTCATCATACTGTCAGGGGCGGTTTTAACAAAAATGTCCTACGCTAGAAGTTCATTCTCTTCTACTCACCCTTCCGAAAGTGACACTTCATCAAAGCAGTTAAGTTTGGCCGCCGGAGCACACTGATAGAAGTCTTACCATTAAACTCGAGACATTACAGAGCGATTTTGAGATCTATCACTTTGCAAGGAGCCCCGCCTTGTGCTTTTTTATGGCTCATATGTCTCATATGTCGCGATCTGCGATTTGACCAGTGCATCTTCTTCAAAACACTCAATAACCAGTCGGTAACGCATCCGGATATTTCTTGAGACAGTTCGTTTCTAACATCTCCCAAAGAATTTGGTGTGCCGACATCGTGAACTTATAGAAGCAGCAGTGCCGTCAGGCTGCTTCTGTGAATGAAATAATGCAGGGACACAGCATATTATGACACTGAAGACGCGTTAGTGCTCTCTTGACTGTCGTTTAGTTATAACATGGTGCTGATGATGGTGGAGGTTATGATGTTGCAGCAGGCGGGGTTAGCCTGGCCTACGTGGCCGGCACTTGTTCCGCCTGAGCACCTCCTCTATTGTAGAGGCCTGTCATCACACGTCGAGCAGCCCAGTGTTTCGTAGGAAGGTAATCAAAATTCGTTGCACGCTCCTCCTCGTTTCCGCGGGCCATTCACAAAAAAAATGACATCTTCAAATGCCCAGTGCCTACGACAACCCCTTTGGAAGCTGCGGATCATTGCTGGTCTTTCCCTATCAAACTGTGGGCAAAACCAAATAAAATGTTCAATGTCGCCGATGTCACCGCAGAACGCACAAAGCGGGGAAGCGTACCGTCCGGTCTTGTATGACCAAGCCGTGATGCATGCAGAGTCGGTTCTTATCCGGTACGACAGCGTCGCTTGTTCTCTAGAAAGTCCGTGGATTACACATGCCTGAAATGGAAACTTCTGGATCACCCTGAAGCGATTGCGCTACAAATCTGTTGTTCTGGTAAGTCTAAAGAGCTCTTACTTTTGGTCCGCCTTCGCGTGCAAGGGCATCAGCCTTTTCAGTGCCTTCAATTCCATTTTCTTCAAGTCCACTTCAATTCTTCAGTCACTTTTTAAGATGGTTTGCGGCGTGATGGGGTAATCTAGCTCGCTTTCAGACATTATCTGTTTTATGATTAAGTGACCGAAATTGCTGCGACACAAGCAAACTCAGTCATCACGAGGACTTATTCCATAGCCAAAAGCAGCAGTGCGCAAATCATTATCTTAGAGCGCGCTCAACAAACACGTCCGTTTGCTAGAACAACTAACTACAATATTGTTTTTCCCCCTTTGTTATTTCGCGTTCAGCACGAGTTGCGGAACATCAACGCTGGCCAAAACTAGTGCCTTGAGAGACGCGTAGAGGCAATTTCGAAGTGCAGAGTGGACGTTGAGCCACATTCTCTGACTGCTCTTGAAATTGAGCTTGCCGCGTGCATTGTGCTCTCAACTGCGAATGAACGTGAATAGAAGAAGCGCATTTGTATTCGCCATCCAGATTTTCTCATCCTTCTACTCGTCGTTATATCATTCTACCGCTTGAAAGAAACAAGCAGAAAAAAAGAAGACCAAGAGCATCAAATGAAGGCAGGATAGAGTAACGACCCAACGGTAGCTCATTTTGTTGCTATAGTTTGCCTCGATTTCAGACGTCATTTTGCACAGTCTTACAGCACACAAAGATCCAAGTCGTTCAAGAAGACGCAATGCGAGAATTGATCGTTACTCACACGCAGTCTGCTGCCACTCTGTATGTAGAGTAAACTTGCGCCATTTCGCCGACGTGATACGCCGTGGCGAAGAATCATCCTCTTTCGCCATCGTCGACATCTGGGTGCGTGCGGACGATCTGTGAGAAGCTCATCAGGCTTTTTGAACAATATGCAACTCGCGCGCTATGTCGAAATATCTTTGCTTCTTGAGATTTTAAACGAGCGTGAAAAAATGGTTCTCTTGGTGCTTGCAGCGGCTTTACTTTTGTTCCATATCGATGCGGTTTGTGGAATGCAATTGACAGTAAAAAATTGCGCGGATATTTTTTTTCTTTTTTTGTCGATAACGTGAAAGAATACGGAGGTATCACGAAATGCTGCTCCCGCGTAAAGATAATTCTTAGGATGACGAAGATCTCTTGACCTTGGTGTTACTGTAAAGACTGAACACATTTGTCTTACAATCTCGGAGTCTGGCCACGACGCATGAATTCCTGTCGTAACTTTTTGTGCTTTTCGCATTCCCAAAGCAACGACATTTAAAAAGCACTATTTTTATGTAGCATAACGAAAGAAAAAAGATAAAAGAAAACGAACTGCTGTTCATGTCATTTTTCTCACATATAATTCAGCTATTTACATCATGGCGTATATTCTTCTATCACATATAGTTATTCCATGTTGTGGCCCTAAACATCTAGTGGGCTGTCGTTGCAATAAAAGCGCGGAGCAGTGGAAAATTCCTATGTTATATACCGGCATGTTAGCTCGAGAAGAATGGCGTTATCGTGTTTTACTTGTAGATTTGAACGGAAGTTCGCATAACCATTTCTCATGGAGGCTTTTATGCACGAAAATCACATTTGAAGCGCAATTCCACACCTGTGACTGCGTAAATAGCATGAACTGCTTTTTTTGCACACTCTGTGTTCGTACGTATTCCGTATATTATGTCCTCTTTATTAAAGGAGAACGACAACACATGACATTATCTATCTATATGCAAAAGATGCATTCAAGGTACAATTTCGTAGGCAACGAAGGTGCTTTGAGCATCCCATACGACGCAGCGTGCGGCTAAAATGAGCACGAGAACAATGTCAGGGCGTCTACAGTGCCGCACATTGTCCGAGTACGCTGATTTTGAAATGTGCACGGCAGTGTATTCCTTTTTTTCCTTTTGTCTGAGGCGCTCTCTCTCTCACGCGCACGCACACCCGCACCCGCACCCGCACCCGCACACACACACACACACACACACACACACACACACACACACACACACACACACACACACACACACACACACACACACACACGCGCGCGCGCGCGCGCGCACGCACGCACAAACGCACACGCATACTCACACACATGCATACCCCCACACATAGGCACCCACACCCCCACACACATACAACCACACACACGCACGCACACACGCACAGGTACCCACAACCACCACACACACAGCCACCCACAACTCTCTCCTCCCACAAACACAAACGCGCGCGCGTGTGCGCGCTAACGCAGGCAGCGGGAGCCGCGTCAAACATAATTAGGGATGCTACGTACTCCGACGTCAACCTGAGCAACTGGCGATGAGAACCGCTGTGATTGGAGCATTACTACGCTAACGAAGGCGCGCATGCACACATGCAAGCAACCAGACCGGATCACGGACCGCAGTTCTCAGTACAATTCCATCCATCTTAGCGATGAGGAAACAGGGAGCGGGTATAAATTAATCCTGCCTGCTTAGCGTTCTTCAATTACGAATGCCTCATAGGCAGACATTCTTATCCCCGCTAATTATACGATCCTACGCTGCAAAGAGTATTGCAACCGGGCAAGGACAATTTTTACAGCAGAAAACAGGAGCGGAGCATTTTCAGGTCGCATATTTATCATCTTTTTTTGTTGTTTTTTCTTCTATATCGTTAAGTAAAATGCCGTTTCACGAACAGCGTGCCGTTCAGATTAATTTTGTCTTCCCCTTGTCTTCGAAGACGGCTTCGACGAGAACCGGAATTGTTTCTTCTGGCTCAACCGTCTCGAGGCTCGTTACTCCTTTTCTTTTCCTGTGCCTCAATTGTTGCTCCTCTCTGCTTTATTTTTCTTTCTCACCCCGCTTAACACTTCCCGAAACAAGCGCTCCACGACAGCTACAAATCGAAGGCCCGAAATACTCGTTTAGTAACATTTCACTTACATTTTTTTCCCCTCGGAAAACGCTTCCAATAATCGCAATTGCTCTTTCTTTTGTCTGTGTATCTGTTTATTTTCTTTACGTTGCCTCTGCGCTGCTGAAATTTGCTCCTCGTGCAGAGGCATTACCCATTACCGCAGGGCCAATCATCCTACGTCGTTTCGCCTGCGCACCACGTATCCATTCCGCGTTCTCGTCGTTACCTTGTTGCACACTTTGTTTTCTCGTTTCTCTATCGTGTTCAACCGTTACAATCCCTACGCAGCAGGATGCGCAAATGTGAATGTGTATGTGTCTGTGCCACGTTAATTATCCTATTCCTTTTTTTTTTCTTTTGGCGGCTCCGTATTTGGCAGCGCCAATGTGTACGCCGCTAGCGAACAATGGATCGAGAAGGCCGTGATAAGGGGGCAATTAACGCCAGCGCCCAGCGAAGAGATCGCGATAAATTAAGGGCATGCTGTGCGGCCCCTTATTTTATCGGTTGGGATCTTCCCAATCCTTCTTTATCTATGCTCCTCGCTTTTATGCATACATAGTCCTGAGATGCCCATATTGGAAGCGCTGTAAAACTGGTGCTTTTGAAACGTTACTGCTCGAGCGAGTAAGGCAGATATTTGATGCGAGCAATATCGAAAAGAATGGTTCGAAAGGACAGACTGGTTAAGAATGGTTATCCTAATTAATATCTGCACAACACAAGAGTTTTGGTTAGGTAGATTATCCTTCAAGTAGACGTTCATGGCAGGTACCTTTATGAAATGTTTACTTTAAGGTAGTAAGTTTATAAGAAAACGCGGGTTCACTGAAACAAAACGGGGGAACGCTGCTTTTCTCCAGTCTTTTCGCAGGCCCTGTTTTTCCTGTCTAGGCCTCTAGTGTTCTTTCTTCTTTTTTTTCTGGCTCCAGGCCTCTGTTCTCTGTTTTTTGTTGTTTCTCTCGATTACTTGATGTTCCACCATCGTCCACTAATGAAAGGCGGCGCAATTAAAATGGGAAATCTTTCACTCGGTACCAAAGCAACATATACGAGGTGGCAGCCAGGATTAAAATCAAACGATCGTAGCTGGTCGTCGACGCGGAATGAGACACAGGCAATGAAAAGTAATCGAGAAGCTAAGGCGTGGCATTCGTGCAGCGCTGATGAAATTGGCACCTATGAGAAGTGCGTGCGGGTGAAAGTGTGTGGGCGTCTGTTTTGCGCCGCTCTGAGGTGTGTGTGAGGACGCATATCCACGTCACCGTGTAACGGTCGCCTATACGGGGAACAAGAAAGAGGTGCTTCTTTCCTGCCAGCCTCTGTAATTAGATTCGATCGTTTGTTTCCGTCCCCACGCTAGTGTTCGATCGGCTTTTTTCTTTTATTTCCAGCTAAGAATATTTCTTTTTTTTTTCTTCGTCGCAATAGCTTTTCTTTCTACCCGTATATCGACCCACCGCCAGATAGAACAGATACGACGCACGCCATCTGCCCTGCTGCAGTGCCACCGGAACCTCTACCCTAGTATGCAGCGTGAAAACTGATCCTGCCTCTTCAATCTTCTTGATTGCATGTCTCGACAGGCCTTGCCATTCTTTTTGGCTACCGACGTGCTAGACTACGACCGCGGGAAATTGCGCGACTGCTTATTAATGTTGACGCAGTGCGTAGACTACAAATACGTAAAGCACGTTTTTGGCGCTCAATCGCGGTTGGCGACCACGTATGGAGAGAGCTTACAGGTGGCCTACCGACTCGTAGATAGACCTGACACACCACAGAAAAAAGACGGGTCATGCCTAGGCTGAGGTCACGGGCACCGAATTACTAGACGTCACCCTGTTAACGACAGTTGACAACGATCGTCAGTAAATACGAGATGCAGATCAAAAGCAATTGAAGAAAGTTACTCTGTCTAACTGTGTGCACTTGTTTGCGTTGTTAGCGTGTTATATATAATTATTTTTCAGTTGTACACCTAATAATACGTGCATTATTGTTAGCACAAATTTGAATATGGAAGACAAATTTGTAACTATCTTATGCCTTTATAGGTAACAATAGCATACAATGGAAGCAATATGAAGCGACAATACCCTGCCCGCCGCCTGTAAGTCTCTAGAAAGTTTGAGCGATAATGTTCGAGTAATTTAATCAAAATGTCGATTGATACCGGACTTCCTCCAGTGTTCCTCGAGTCGTTTTTCATACCATAAGTCTACGTTCCGAGAGGTATTAGGCTTGAAAATCGCTATCGGAAAGCCGGCATTCCGGACAAATTTTGCTTAATTCTTGTTTAAACATTACTGTTGTGGTTGTGCGAACTGTGCTCGCGTGCTTCGTATATAAATCACCGGTCAAAGAAAGCAGTGTTGCGGAAGCTTTCATTTTTGAACAAGGGCTTCATTCCTTTACTCTTGATGATTTCGCTTGTAAGGCGTCCCTTTTGTCATTTGTTCACGCGAACTGATGCCTTTTTCATACGTTTTCAAAGCAGAAAGCTGTTCATGAAAGAGTGAACTGCATGGCCCTCTACATACTTGGAAGCAGCGTAATTAAGTCAAGCGATGACCAATGAAGAAATATCCATTTTGACCAATAGATAAATATTTCTTGCCACTGTAACCTTACAAACTTGAAAAACAATTCGAAATATTGAAACAGTCCCAAATCACTTGCGTAGAAATCGAACAGGGGTGACTGAAGTGTTTCAAGGCAGTTATCCATCCAACCTCCATGATTTACGGAAGGCAGTATAAGGCATGGTCAGTAACACGATGGGGCGAAAGCTGTAGCTTCGGACAGTTGTCAAAGTTTTGGTACGGGATATACGCAACGTGCTATGCTTCTTACACAAAGCAAATAAAGGGCGAAGCCATTTTTCACTGACAGTGCGAGCGACGAGGTTGTTCCACAGTTTGTGCACCGCAATAAATGAGACAACTTTGAATGTCGCATGGAAATTCTGCTTATTTATCAAATTTCTTCACTTTTTATTCTGGCATTTTGTACTCGTAATCAGTAGTATTTCCATTCGACTTTCCATTTTTTCTAATAGCGGCTTAACCTACTTTTACAAGAATTTGTGATGGCATTTTAAGTGTTACTTTCACCTTGAACTAATTTAGGTCCGCTTTGCCTTATTACGTATCTAAGTGCAAAAAACACCGCTTTCACGAAAAAAAATTTTAAAAATGGCTTAATCGCTTATGCCGTGCACTCACTGGTTATTTAAAACTTTAAATGAAACTTGGACGTTGCAACATTTCCTAGCACTCTGCTGATCCATACTTGGCCTTGGCGCTTAAAAAATTTGTATTTCACGTGTTCGCGCACATAATCTACGTTCTGGACTAAGTCACTTCGGCTTACATGTATCTTCCTATGGTAGCCTGCGAAACATGCTACAAAAAAACTAAATAGTCTGGCTAGCATATCATTTAAGACACATTTCTTTTCGTTTAGGGCGTGCTCATATAGCATCCACAAATTCTGCTGCAGATTGAATTTTCACAAAGCTTCTTGCACCATGGAAGGATAAAAGACACATAAAAAACATAACGCGATACAAAAATAATCATGTGACACAAATAAATGCTCAATTCCCAATATAGCCTGTAGTGCCCTGTTTTCTGTTTTTGAACCTTAGTATGTGTAGCGAAGACGAGTGTCAATACCCTTACAAAAAAATGATGTAGTGTACGTTGCAGATGAATAGCAATAATAAAAAAAATCCGGCAGATCCCACGCACTGTGGGAATCGATGTAATGCGAAGCAGCCAGCAAAGAGCTGCATACACGCCTTGCTTGTCTTTGAGCCAAATGAAATCATTCATGCCATGGCATCTACTCCACCATATATCGCATGTATCCATATACACATGCATGCACAATCTAGTATAAAACGCATATTCTGGTATATACAATGCATGACCTGTCGTTTATGTTCATCACGCACTCGCGTCATGCCATACCAATTTTAGTATATATCCAGTTAACAAAACGGCCGGAAGCGCACCATGACAGTTGTATGTATATCACACCGTACATGACATGCATAACATGATTCGCATGTTAAGACCTCTCATTTATGTTCGTCATACAGTCACATCGCGCCAATTTTGGTGTATATCACACGAGCGAAATGGCCGCCAGTGCACCATGAGTATAGCATGTAAATCATGAAATACATGACATGCATATCATGGTTTTTCATGTTACCACCTGTCAATAATGGTCATCATACGTCACATCGCCCATACCATTTTTGGTGTATATCAAGTTAGCGAAACGGCCGCGAATGCACCATGAGCGTGGCATGTAAATCATGACATACATGTCATGCTTTTCATGTTACCACCTGTTATTCATGTTCTTCATATAGTCACATCGCGCAATACCAATTTTGGTGCATATCAATCTAGCGAAACGGCCACCAGTGCGCCATGAGCATGGCATGTAAATCATGTCGTACATGTCATGCATGTCATGATTTCATGTTACCACCTTCCTTACGTTCGGTCACACGGTGCGTCACGCAATAACAATTTCGGTTTGTATATCAAGCTAGCGAAACGGCCGCGAATGACCATTGAGCGCGGCATTGTAAATCATGACATACATGACATCAACTCATGGTTTTCATGTACCACCTGTTATCATGTTCGTCATACAGTCGCGTCGCGCAATACCAATTTTGGTATATATCAAGCAAGGAAACGGCCGCGAATGTATCGTGAGTGTGGCTTGTAAATCAGTCGTACAGACCTGCATATCATGATTTCCATGTTTACCGCCTCTCATTTACGTTCGTCATGCAGTCGCGTCACTCAATACCAATATTGGTGTATATATCAAGCAAGCGAAACGGCCACGATTGCGTCATGAGCATGGTATGTAAATCATGTCGTGCATGTCTGCCTGTCATGCATGTCATGATTCTGTGGTTCCCACGTCTCATTTACGTTTCGTCATACAGTCCTTTCGCGCAATGCCAATTTTGGGTGTACTCAGCTAGCGAAGCAGCCGCGAATGCTCATGAGCGGGGACTGTAAGTCATGACATACATGACATGCAGGACATGCATGTCATGGGTTTCCATCTCACCAACTGTATTCATGTTCTTCATACAGTCACATCACGCAATACCAAATTTGGTGTACATCAATCTACTGAAACGGCCGCTAACGCACCATGAGCGTGGCATGTAAATCAGGTCGTATATGACTTGCATGTCGGGATTTTCATGTTACCACCTCTCACTTACGTTCGTCATAAGGTCGTACCAATTTTGGTGTATATCCAGTTAGCGAAACGGCCGCGAATGCACCATGAGCGTGGCATGTAAATCATGACATACATGACATGCATGTCATGCTTTTCATGTTACCACCTGTTATTCATGTTCTTCATACAGTCACATCGCACGATACCAATTTTGGTGTATATCAATCTAGCAAAACGACCGCGAGTGCGCCATGAGCGTGGCATGTAAACCATGTCGTACACGACATGCATGTCATGATTTTCATGTTACCACGCGTCAGTTATGTTCGTCATACAGAAATGTCTGGTCATACCAGTTTTCGTATATATCCGTTCATTTAAACGGCCGCGAGCACCCTGAGACCATGTCATGTAAATCATGCTGCACATGACATGCGCGTCATGATTTGCATGTTAGGACATGTCATTATGTTCGCCATGAACCGTTGTCACGCCGTACCAGTTTTGGTATACAATGAAACCTCGGTGATATGATCACAGCTCATACGAATTTCGGGGTGATACGAATTTTTCGTTGGTCCCGGCCATGGCCCATTGGCCTGCACTCTAATGGAGTACGGTTGTTGCGAACCGATTTGCACCCAGCGACGTTTGATACGAACGTACGCTACCGCCCAGGTACGAAGAGGTGCTGTCCGCGCTGTCGCGGAAGACGCGCCAAGCACGTGCGAGCGCGGGAAAGCAAGCGTGGACAAGCGCGCCGCACCGCCAAATCGTCAGAATCACGGTGTAAGAAAAACACTTTTCTTACGGTCAGAATAAACCTTCAGAGACGGGTCACGGCCTCCGAGATTGTGTGCGCGAATCTCTGAGGCTCTTATGTGCCTACTTGTGCCATCGCGTTTAGATTACAGACGACATCAGCGCCATGCTTTTTTTTCTAACGCCTCGACGCGGGCTGCCGTCGTTGTACTGTGTTTACACGTGCCTGCCTCGTGCATCAGACATCCTATGAAAGGTGGACGAGGACCGAAAGAAGGCGAGGACGGTCTTGGCGAAGGAGTCAGGCCTCACAACGTCAACATGTGCGACCGTTTAGGTCGCACTTGTGCGGCACGGCCGTAAATCTTCCGAAAAACATCCCCAACACCTCCGCGATAACAAAGTCATAACATAGGACCGTGGTTCTGTAGTTTTGTGACCTTGATCCATCGCGTGAAAGAGCTTCTTTTGTTACTTTCGCTGCAGTACTCCGGTGTCATGCAAAAATCATACTAAAATTTGGAAGGGGCTACTGCTGTCGCGGGTCACAAGGCACCTGGTTCATTATTTAAATACGCGCGTACGGGCCGTATATTTACGAGTGCTGGTATGATTGCCGACATCTAAAAACTTAACTGACAATCATTCAGGGTGCTTCCTGACGTTGCTGCGGCCCTGAAAAACAATAAATGAAAATGTACGCCAGCTTTCTTTTGTCGCATGCTAATTTTCCATGCTTCCTGGTGATACGAATTTCGGATGATACGAATATTTTTGGTGGTCCCGTGAGATTCGTATCACCGAGGTTTCACTGTATATGAAATTATCGGAACGGCCGCAAGAGCCCAAAGGCCGTGGAATGTAAATCATGCTGTTCACGACATGCGTGTCATGATTTTCATGATATGACCTGTCATTTAGTTCTTAATAAGGCCATGTTATGACACACCATTTTTGGTATACATTCGATTAACGAATATGGCCAGGAGAGCACAAAGTCGTAGGCGGCTAGATAGATAGATAGATAGATAGATAGATAGATAGATAGATAGATAGATAGATAGATAGATAGATAGATAGATAGATAGATAGATAGATAGATAGATAGATAGATAGATAGATAGATAGATAGATAGATAGATAGATAGATAGATAGATAGATAGATAGATAGATAGATAGATAGATAGATAGATAGATAGATAGATAGATAGATAGATACGCTCAAAGTCGCAGAAGTTCGCTAAGAAATGCTTCGCATTTAAAAGGTTGTTGCGCAGCAACCTCTTTTCAATAAAGGTTGAACCGCTCATGAAAGTTTCCCTGAAAAACGTTACGTAATTTCTGACCTTACTTCACTTTCACACACACAAAATAGCGAGGCTGCTGTCAGGGTACGAATATACTTGAAGTAAGGCAGAAAAAGAACCTAGGACGAGAGTCCTTATTATATATATATATATATATATATATATATATATATATATATATATTATATATATATTATATATATATATATATATATATATATATATATTTTCGATCCCAGTAGATCCGGTGAAGTGTAGTGGCATAACAGAAAAAAAAATGAAACGCGGTGGTATCAAAAGTAGGCATGCGCATCCTTTGGTTTAGTCTGAAGGGCTTTAATAAAGCACCTACTGATTTTACAGCGAAAGCTGTTATGAGATCATTTCACCGGCCGTTTTTGGCGCCGTAGTTGTCCGCCGCCGCCGGTGTCCGTAACCACTATCGCTCGAAATAAGAAAAAAAAACGAAATAAGAAAAAAATTCTAGGATGGAACGGGGTTCGAACCTGGGCCCTCTGCGTGGGTGCCCAGTGTTGTACCTCAGAGCCATGCCGGTTTTTTTTGCTTTATTACCTGTTATTAGACACGTACATCAAACAATAAGGACATGAAAGAAAAGACAAAAGTTGTGTCGGTCCTACTGGACAGACACAAATTTAAAATTCCTTGAGCGCTGTCAAGGGTTCTACCCTCGACAGAGCCATGCCGGTGCTTGGAACTGCTTTGCAAGAAGACGCTATACAGCCTTCATGTCCAGAAGGAACCACATTAATATATGTAATTTAGTGTGGTAGAAGAGTGAAATGACAACCACGCGCCACACAACGCGAATTTTGTAACCAGGCGTCACACAATGCGAATTGCGCAACGAGATGGGTTGGATGCTCCAACCCATTATAAGGGGCTCTGCAATAATTATTCATCGTCATCAGGCAAAACACCAACAAAGTGCGCATAATGCCTCACATGTTTTTAGCGGGTACCCCGGCTCTCCGTTGAATTACGAAAAATGGCATAGTGGCTGTTTCCCTATGTCACAGAAATTATTGCAAGTGCACTTGCATTGGTTGCCAAGGAAGCCCATAAGCCCATCATCCCATTCCTCAGGGTCTCAATAAAGTTCTTCCCTCCTCTCTCTGTCTCTCTTTCTCACTTCAATGTATGTTATATTGCATGGTGGGAGAGTGAAATAGCGACCCGCCGTCACATAATGCGAATTACGTAACTGGTGAGCCGTTTAAAGCTTCCAACGCATTACAAGGGCTGAGCCACAATTCTTCATCGTCATCAGTCGTCACGTAAACACAGTGCACATAATGCCTTACATATGTGGAGCTGGGACCTCGTTTCTGCGCACAATGATGAATAATGGCGTTGTAGGTGCTTCCCCACTTCACAAATATTGTCATTTATAGCGCAGTGGGTACCTTGCTAGTGTACTTGTATGAGTAGCCCAAGAGAGTTTACAACCGGCTCTAGAAATGCCGCTCTTTCAGCTTTCGCTGTGACTGTGCTGCGCGTTCCGCGCAGGCCTGGCGTTTTTTAAACTACACAGTATGCCCCGCCACGGTGGTCTAGTGGTTATGGCGCTCGACTGCTGACCCGAACTGAGGTCGCGGGATCGAATCCCGGCCGCGGCGGCTGCATTTTCAATGGAGGCGAAAATGTCCGAGGCCCGTGTACCTAGATTTAGGTGCACGTTAAAGAACCCCAGGTGGTCGAAATTTCCGGAGCCCTCCACTACGGGGTCTCTCATAATCATATCGTGGTTTTGGGACGTTAAACCCTAGATATTATTATTATTTTTACTACACAGTATGGCGAAAGCATCGGAGTTAATATGAATGCTGAGATGGGAAAGAGCTACACGAGAAGCTTACCAAGCTCGTTACAGCGCATGCACACAATAAAAACGCAAATCCTCCCCGACCCCCTTGCTTTCACGGTTTGTCAATTCTTTTCATGGCATATGTGCCCGAAAGCAACAATAATTTTACGGAGGCTTAAAATTTTAATAGCACCTCATACCACCTATACTCTCATACCAGCAATCTGATAAAGATCCCAGATGCTTGTATCATGTTTTTGTTTAAACATATTTCGTTTATTAAAATTCAAAGTTCAAAGTTCATACTCAATATCAGCCCTCAGCATCAGTGCTCCCGAGAAAAGCGTCTGTTCCCAACACTGCTTTCCTTTGAGCTTATATCAACGCCTGATTGGTTTCGTAGCATCAGTGAACTTGAAAAAGCAGTTTGCTTTCATCAAAATATGTTTATTCGTGGTGGCTATGTGTTACTCTTATGTTTCGTTCAACACGATCAGATCAGCGAGTGCAATTTTGGACGTTGGGATGATCTCATGATCGCACGATGCTGTTCGTAGAGAATGGTGTTGCTTGAATTTGTGGAGCTCGGTCGTGCGGCTCATGCGTGGTTACAGAACCACCAACCGTGCAACACTTAGCATTGCTAGGAATATAGACAGCGCTTTCATGACAATGCTGTCTTATATAACCCTCTCTACTTTCTTTATTCTCGACCCTTGTGAGTATCCAGCTGCACATCCGATGAAACTGTAAGGACCGAAGGAAAATATTCTCGAGATCTGAAAGAAAAAAGAGAGGTCGAAATGGTGGAATTTCTCACAGTTAGTACCTGAGCAGTGCTGAACAATACATGATGTGGCAAGACAAGACCATTTTAATCGAAAGAGACCGACATGGCATGACTAACGTTCAAGCATGCTTGATGAAATGTGTGAATTAGACAAAACAATCCTCATTACTATTAGGTCCTCAATTAATCGGTAAATACATACATATTACACAGACGAGCGCATAAACACTAAAATACTTCGGAATAAATAAAACTTACTAAAAGAAATGAACTCAGCTTTCGCAAAGGCCGATTCCTGCAACCCACATTTAAGGTTTTAGTTTATTTGCTGGATCTTGGCATATCCAATCAATTTGATGCAGCCTTGTAGAATATTGTTTACTTCAGCATTTCTCACCGCGGCGTAAGTTCCTGGCTAATGCCATGCGAACGAGACTCCTTTACCAGCCATGCACCTCCTTTTCTCTTACCTGCCCTCGCCGAAGCGAACTGGCTCGTGGAAGTCAAGCATTAATCTGGGAAGAACGACCGGTTGCAAAACAACTTTTCTTTCCCTCATTCCTTCCGTTAATTCTCTCAGGAAGTGCTTTCATTGAACTTCTGCGTGGTTTGTGCACGCAAGAAAAAAAAAAACGCCAGGCCTGCGCTGAAACCGCAGCACAGTCACAGCGAAAGCTGGAAGAGCGGCGTTTCTAGAGCCCGTGTAAGCTCTCTTGGGCTACAATACAAGTACACTAGAAAGGTGCCCACTACGCCATAAATCACATTTTTGTGAATGGGAAGCACCTACTAAGCCATTATTCGTCATTCTGCGGAGAAGCGAGGCACCAGCTACACGTCTGTAAGGCATTATATGCACTTTGTTTACGCGACGACTGATGACGATGAAGAATTATGGCTCAGCCCTTTGTAATGGGTTGGAAGTTTTAAACGGCCCACCAGTTATGTAATTTGCATTGGGTGACGCCCGGTCTCATTTCCCTCTCCCGTCATGCTGTATAACATACGTTGACGAGGGAGAGAGACGGGGGAGGGGGGGGCGAAGAACTTACTGAGACCCCGAGGAAGTGGATCATGCGCTTATGGGCTTCCTTGGCAACCAATACAAGTGCACTTGCAAGGAACCCACTACGCTATAAATGATTGTAATTTTACTGAGACCCCGAGGAAGTGGATCATGCGCTTATGGGCTTCCTTGGCAACCAATACAAGTGCACTTGCGAAGAACCCACTACGCTATAAATCATTGTAATTTTTGAGAAGTAGGGCAGCAGGCACTGTGCCATTTTTCGTCATTCTATGGAGAGCGTTGGTACCTGCTAAACGCATGTAAGGCATTATGCGCACTTTGATGCTGTTCCTGATGACGATGAAGAATTATGGCAGAGCCCTTCGTAATGGGTTGGAAGCATTCAACAACCTACTCCGTTGCGCAATTCGCGTTGTGTGACGCCTGGTTACAGAAATCGCGTTGTGCGACGCTTGGTGCTTATTTTACTCTTCTACCACGCTAATATTGCATTTGCTAATGTGGTTCCTTCCCCGACATGAAGCCTGTATAGGACCTTTTTGCAACAGCAGTTTCAAGCACCGGCATGGCTGAGAGGTTGAATACTGGGCTCCCACGCAGAGGGCCCAGGTTCGAACCTCGTTCCATCCTGGAATTTTTTTCTTATTTCGTTTTTTTTTCTTATTTCGAGCGATACTGGTTACGGACACGGCGGCGGCGGCGGCGGCGGCGGCGGACAACTACGGCGCCAAAAAAAACGCCAGGCCTGCGCTGAAACCGCAGCACAGTCACAGCGAAAGCTGGAAGAGCAGCGTTTCTAGAGCCCGTTAAGCTTCTTGGAGCTACAAAACAAGTACACTAGAAAGGTACCCACTACGCTATAAATCACAATTTTTTTGAAGTTGGGAAGCACCTACTAAGCCATTATTCGTCATTCTGCGGAGAAGCGAGGCACCAGCTACACGTCAGTAAGGCGTCATGTGCACTTTGTTGACGCGACGACTGATGACGATGAAGAATTATGGCTCAGCCCTTTGTAATGGGTTGGAATCTTTAAACGGCCCACCAGTTATGTAATTTGCATTGGGTGACGCCCGGTCACTATTTCCCTCTCCCGTCATGCTGTATAACATACGTTGACGTGGGAGAGAGACGGGGGGGTGGGGGCGAAGAACTTTACTGAGACCCCGAGGAAAGGGGATCATGCGCTTATGGGCTTCCTTGGCAACCAATACAAGTGCACTTGCGAGGAACCCACTACGCTATAAATCAGTGTAATTTTACTGAGACCCCGAGGAAGTGGATCATGCGCTTATGGGCTTCCTTGGCAACCAATACAAGTGCACTTGTGAGGAACTCACTACGCTATAAATCAATGTAATTTTTGAGAAGTAGGGCAGCAGGCACTGTGCCATTTTTCATCATTCTACGGAGAGCGTTGGTACCTGCTATACGCATGTAAGGCATTATGCGCACTTTGTGATGCTGTGCCTGATGACGATGAAGAATTATGGCAGAGTCCTTTGTAATGGGTTGGAAGCATTCAACAACCTACTCGTTGCGCAATTCGCTTTGTGTGACGCCTGATTACAGAATTCGCGTTGTGCGACGCTTGGTACTTATTTTACTCTTCTACCACGCTATATTGCATATGCTAATGTGGTTCCTTTCCGACATGAAGCCTGTATAGGACCTTTTGCAAAGCAGTTTCAAGCACCGGCATGGCTCAGAGGTTGAATACTGGGCTCCCACGCAGAGGGCCCAGGTTCGAACCTCGTTCCAATCCTGGAGTTTTTTTTCTTATTTCGTTTTTTTTCTTATTTCGAGCGATACTGGTTACGGACACCGGCGGCGGCGGCGGCGGCGGCGGCGGCGGCAGCGGCGGCAGCGGCGGCGGCGGCGGCGGCGGCGGCGGACAACTACGGCGCGAAAAACGGCCGGTGAAATGATCTCATAACAGCTTTCGCTGTAAAAACGGCCGGTGAAATGATCTCATAACAGCTTTCGCTGTAAAAAAACAGGAACTGCTCCGCGTCAGAGTTCGATCGGGGCTGAATCTGTTTCCGGAAATGCTACATTGTCCCGTTTCTGCGTTTTCTTTCTCCTTCGCACTTTCTTCTCATTTCTTCCGAAATCCTAGAACATTTTAATCCGGCTCTTACGTTGCAAAACAGCCAAGGGCAAGTGCGCTCATAAAGGGAGGAGCAACTGGAAACGAAAGGTCGGCTGGGGTAATCGGGAAGCGACGAGGAAGGGCGCGTAAAAAACACAAGTAAGTGAGAGAAGGAAGAGGAAGGAAAGCGTTGAAAAAGAATCACGCGAGGCGAGAAAGTTCGGACGACGTGCTTGGTTGGGATCTGCCATCTCGCGTGCCCGAGGGCACATCACCGAGCGAGCGCGCACCGGCACTGTGCGCGCGTCATTGATCGCAGCTCAGCGACGCCCTGGTTTCGCGTTCGATCGACGATTATCTTCCCCGCAACTCCTGCTTTCCTTTTATCCCTCTGTATGTTCTGCACTACCTCCTTTGCCCGCCAGCAACACTTTTTTTTCCTTGCACTGAGCTGGCATCTACTCTTCCCCAAGCTCTCTCTGTCATACAAACCCGGCCAGTAGTGAACCCGGTGATCCTGTCTAACTCTCAACTTTTCTGCGTTGTTGTGCCATTATAGATCATTTTTTCTAAATAAAATCGGTGTAGGAAAGATTTTGTTGGTATATTTAGCTAGCCCACTTCTTGTTTTCCTTTGGATAACCTGCCACTCCTGAAGTTTTTTTTAGGGGCGAAGCTCCTTATGCCGTGGGTCTGTCCATCCTCCGTTTGTAGGTTTGTAGGTTTGTAGTAGCCACCTCTAGTTCGTGAGAAGCGCGCGTTCTGGTATGCAGTAGAAGAAGAAGACGATGCTGACGAGTGAGACTCTCGTGCGTGTTCGCCTGTGTGGCATTCTTTCTTCTTTACTGCGCGCGTTCTGGTATGTAGTAGAAGAAGACGACGTTGACGAGTGACACTCTCGTGCGTGTTCGCCTGTGTGGCGTTCTTTCTTGTTTACTACGTCTCGTGTTTTCAACGACACCCGAAGACAACATTTCAGAAGTAACGCGCCATGCGGCTCCCTCTTGGCGCGCTTTCTCTTTAGCTCGGAGTCGCCAGATGGAAGACAAAGGCTGCGGAACGGAGGGCACGGAAGGCGTCGGCAGCGCGCACTCGCAGACAGAATCCTGAGGTGAGAGCCCGCGAGGCCGAAGCTGCACGTCGACGCCGCGAAGCAGATTCCGCCGTTCGAGCCCGCGAAGCCGAAGCTGGTCGAAAGCTGCACGGCTGCGCCGAGAAAACCCCGCCGTTCGAGCCCGCGAGGCCGAAGCTGCTCGACAAGTTGCACGGCTGCTGCGAGAACACCATCCGAGGGACGTGTATAGACCCGGTATTTTCTAATTTCCAGTTGCAACCCGTACAAGAACCGCTGTCCCTTCACTTCACGGACCATAAAGCCGTGATAATGAAGGGACAACGCAAGCCAATCATCATATAATGAAGAAAAATGAAAGTTTCATGTTTGTAATATACACACAGTGTTTCTCACTCTTCCTATGATGATTGATGGGGCGTTACACAGAACATTCACGGTTTACCGATGATTCTCTCCGGAGCTTCGCCCCACTCATCATCATTCACCACGTGGATATGCTGTGATTTTTTTCTTCGCTGTCAGTACTTTATACGAAATCGAGTTACCTCGCTTTATTCTGTTTCCTTCGCGAGAGAGAGAGAGAAAACTTTTATTTGTGAAGGCCTCAAGGATTATCCTCGTTGGGTGGAGCCCTTAGTTCAGGGCCCCATTGGCTCGCGCCGCACAACGTGCCCGCTGGATCAGCCGACGCTGCTCCTGCGGCTCTGAGCTGGTCAGCGCAGTCTCCCAAGAGGATTGTGAGGGAAAACCACGAGTTTATTTTATATGTTTTTTCTTTCAGCAGCTGAGATCAAGATGTTTTTGCAAGGCAGCTGTCATCTTTCTTATGAGATTTTTTTTTTAATTTTTCGTTGTTCAAACAAGGGGAAAAGTGCGTCAGCGTCATCGACTGGCCGCCGCTAAAAGAATCAGGAATGCAGTGGTTTCAGCAGTCTCACCAGGAGAATGAAGTTTTCCTTCATCTTCGCTCTCGTAATTTCGCAGTCAAGCTGAGGTGATCTTGGCGTATGGCGTCAGGAATAAGATGCATATTGTCGCCTAGGTGATCCGCATAGTAAGATATTTAGCGTGTCCGAAAATGCATTACTCTATGGGAAATACTAGGTTACTAGAGACGTTAACCACTTTATTAGTACCGTCTAGACGTGCTCACAGGACATTACATAGCAACAGTAACGCTCATATAGTTTTAGTCATCTTACTCTGCATTAACACACGCTAAATAAATATGGTTCAAACGCCTCGTAGTTGGACAAAGCCATTCGAAAGAACCGTTAGAAGCATAAATAACGTCCTTGGCTTCGGTATTCCGTACATTGTTCTAGCTTAACTTAGGGGCTATGCACGTTAACGTAGCACAACTACGTTAACTACGTTAACGTGGGGAAAATAGGCACCTTGGATACTCCCACTGCACTATCCACAAGCTATTTTTTCTTCTTTCGCGCTTTTAAATTTTAGAGGTGCGATCACACCACGTTTTTGGTTCATAAATGAGATTTTTTTATTGCGATAGCAATTATATGGACAGTCTCGGCTGGATTTTGCCGTCGCCGTCGCCGCCGTCATGCACCGTATATGTATAAGTATGTATATATATTATATATATATATATATATATATATATATATATATATATAAAAGCCCCAAAGAAAAATAATTCAGAAAAATGCTTCCGAAGCGCGGAATCGAACCAGGGACCTCTTCCTCCGCAGCGTGTGGCGCTAGCCACTACGCCACGAAACGCAGATCCTCCACATAGGTAACGGCGAGCGTTATAGGGAACCCAAGCTCAAGTTTGCGGCGCGACGACAGCGCCGCGCCAGCCGCGCTGCGGCTCTGTCCGGAAAACACTGAACCTTCGCGCGGCCGACTCAGCCCCTTTCACGGTAGCGGTAGCGCACGTGCGCTCGCGTTCTTCTCTCGGTGCGGGTAACTGTGGGGCCGTCAGCTGGGTACGTTGAATGGAGAGGCTTGCTGTGCGAAGCTGCGCATTTCCGCGATGGCAGAAGCCACCCCGCGGAAGCGCAAGCGTGGTCCGAAATATTGCGGTTTAGCGGCCAGCCACAACAGTGCAGACAACACCAGGCACGCGATTTACGTGTGAAACTGTATTGTTCGTGTCGCACGAGAAATACAGGCGGCAAGCGTGGATAGCTGACAGCGCTGTCTCGCCTTCTATTTTGGTTGTCTGAGTTCATCGCTTTCGTTCGTTTCGGCTACCTGAATCGGTAAGTAACGCGGCGCATGCACGCAGCGACTACAGTAATGATTACACGCTGTCTTCTCGCATTGTGAAAGTCCAGTTACGGTTGTAGGTGAAACAACTTTGTGTTTTGATTCCCCGTGTTCGTGAGACCTACCCGTCGTTGTTGAACGTTCACACTAGCGTTATACCGTTAGCGTTGCGCGGTTGGTTGAATTCAACTGAAGTCGGCACATTGTCAGAAGTTCGGCGCCTGCAATTCACGCGTTGGGAAGGCTGCTTAATCACGCCGGAACGGACGTCCGTGCATTTTCAGCAAGCTTTGACATCGTTCTGCTGGTTTGCTTTGTTTTTGTCACTTTATTAGTGTGATATATATTTAAGCCGCTAAATACAACTGGCACTTAATACATGCTTTGCAATTGCAACCTTGAAGTAACCTTCTGTCACCTTCTGACTTCGTGCGATTTTGTAGCCGCGTTCGCGCAGCAGGTTTTATACGCCTGTCAAGTCGATATCATAAAAAGAGACTGCAAGCATGACACGAGAGCCCGAAAAAACGAGGCGAGCAGTTCATCTTGCTTCACAGTGGTTAAAGCTCAGCTAGCTGCCTCGCGTCTTAATCGGCGGGTGATTCTCCAGCGGCACGGAGGACTTGACTCTAACCGTCTCAGGAAACAGGGCCATGGCCGTGTAATTTCTTTTTTTCGCACGCCGCAAACGTTTGTTCACGAAAGTACACGGCTGCTACTGTAAAGCATGCCATATCAAAACAACAATCATATGATTCGTAGTTCACACCGCAGAACATCGATAGCGTGTACGGCTTCATTTAGGGGTGCATGTGAACCATTATTCATCTTTAACATGACAGAATGAGACTTACCTCGAGGTATACGTCCTACACGGTGTAATCGCGACTTGAGAAATGCGTTTCGCTTTGAGTCGGGCGTCGTTGTCGTCGATCGTCTGCTCTTCACCGTTCAGGTGATTGACGAGCCTTTCTCCTTTTATCAAGTTCGCTTTTCGGAAGTGCCAGTCAAGCTTGAAGATCCTTTTGAAGCCGCACTGCACGCGGTACATTGTGAGACTCCGCAAGTGCACCGCGAGAGCTCTGCACGTGCACGGAAGCGAGCGGCAACGCGGTGGAGAGAAGGGAAAACGCTCGCTACTGACACCCCAGTTTCTCTTTTTCTGCCAGAGATGGCGCTGCCTGTCAAGAGCAGCAGCGCCGCTAAGCGTTGCTTGGGAAGCCTATATACACACCCTTTACCGCTGGACGGACTCAGAGACGGCTGCGCTTATAAGCGTTTCTTCATTACCAGCGAGATGGCGGTAGGAGCGCGACAGGCGCATTTAAAAGTCGTCGGCGAGCTCGCTCGCTTCTTCTTATACTTGCGCAGGGAGAACCTTGCCCTTCCGCTGTCTGCTCGCGCGGTTTTCTTGTGCTGAGGGGAAGAGGGATGTTTCACGCTTTCACCGTGATGTCCGCGCTCATGTTACGGAGCGTACGAAAGCCACTCGAGCTCAAGGGACGCCGCTAAACGAACAAACAGAAGATGAGCGCGAACTATCAAGTGTCACAGCTCGACACTTGAAGCACGCTAGTTTCCTTCGCTGCTTTGGCCGCCTTTGCAACAGGAGCGCTGTTCAAACTGAGAGTATCCATTGGCGAGCCTCACTTCATATAGCATTAGTTTCTTGCTATCGCATTCATTGCTTCGGCCTTGCGGCGAAACTGTGCCTTTTTTTTAAGTAGGTGACAACGCTACCCTAAACACATGCTTACCGCTAGCATCAATAACGCGCTCGATAAATTGGACGACCGAACTCTTTCGGAAGAAAGAATCCTGCGCTATCGACAGAACTTAACGTCACAGACGAAGCCTGTGCAAGCGCTACTGCGCTTTCTGCGTTCAATCGGTCTACCAGAACGGCTCTGATTGGAACGTCCTGCATGCGTGCGCATGTGTGCATTTTTGTTTTTATTATATATATATATATATATATATATATATATATATATATATATATATATATATATATATATATATATATATATATATATATATATATATATATATATATATATATACGTTTGTATTTAGTCGTGGGAATATAGACAACCGTTGTATACCATGAAATATTGTTCGTTGACAATCCTTTGCAATGATGATGCTAAGGTAAAGAATTATTACATTGAGCAGCAAGATGTGGTGGCAATCAAATAACACACTAATAGCAGAAAAAAATTATGCGGTTTGGTAAACAGCTCGCAATTGCACAATGCACTGTTCATGAGCTTAGAATACAGCTCATATAAAGAAGTGGCATAAAGACTTTGCCTGAGGTAGATTCCCTAAACTTTAGAAATCTGCTTTATTGTTAGAACTTTGATGCTTGTTTTATTAGAAAAACGTGCTCGCTCACATAGGTATTCAGCGCATTGGGAAATAAAGTAACAAATAATGGTCGCGGACTTCAGAGTAGAGTCTGTTACACAGTTCGGTTGCTGGCTTATGTATTACATGCAAAAGGAGCACGCAGAATTTTTCAAGGCGAAAGCCTTCGATGCCTCATCAAACACGAAAATTGACCGTCGGCGGCGGTCTAAAAAGATGACCACTTTCGCCTTCGAGTCCTCTTAGACGATTGCATAAAGAACCCTGTCAGTTTTTTCACAGCATTTTTAAGTAAGAAGATGTTGCTCAGTTTGCGTTTAACGTTGCACTCGATTTGAATCTGAGAGCTCAAGCCCGCGCCTTCGAGAAATCACGCATGAAAAATTCATAGGCGTTATGTGCGAAAACAATGACATGACTACGGGGCTCGCCGTAGTGCCAGATATCCGTCAGTAATGGGCGAATATCATACACAGGATCTCTGGTTCTGTAGCACGGCGCGCTAGGCGCTGAACCACTGCGTTAGGTAGATGTCGCGCTTCATTCAATCTGTAGTGACTGCGATAATTTCTCAGCTGCAATTTGTATATGTATATAGCTTTAAGAGTAATGACACTCCCCAACATACAAAACTGAATGCTCGTTTTCTTTTTTTTTGTATAAGATTGTCTCACACCTGCATAACAACCATCGGCGGCTAACGAAGTCCTGCCTACTCTCCCCGAGAAGTGCCCCCTAAGTCAGGCAGTTCCCGCTAACAACAGTTTAGTGAAGCACAGCCAACACTAACGCCCCAGCGATTGCCGCCAAATTCAGCTTTCGTTTGCGAGCAACAAGGTGGGCGAACCCACCAAAGCAACTTCCACCGGAAGTATGTCGAAAGCGCGGTTGAGTGGAGACCGTTGATGTATTTTGGGAACGTAGCCGAGGCTACGCGACTTCATCATGGAAGTTAGCTTGTACGCCTACATGCGCATTTTGTACCATTTTTTTCTATGCGAGTTCCTCTACTCTAGTCAGTACCATGTGCAGCTGACTTCCTGTTTAGCCCTGCCACTTAGAATAAACAGAAGCTTCCACGCACACGCATGCTTTCTCAGCGGACCTCACAGATACCATCTCACCTATAAATGTAGCGCAACTCAGACATACCGTGATCCCTGCTTATCTCGTACTACATTCTTCAAGCCTCCAGATGCGCTACATTTATAGGTGACATGCATGTCACCTATAAAGCTTAAAATCGACCGGGCTAAGAGATCGCTTGTAAACGAGCAATGGACAGACGCCCATGTTCCACCTTGATAGCACCTGTTTCCCCCTTTT
This sequence comes from Rhipicephalus sanguineus, assembly GCF_013339695.2. NCBI lineage: Eukaryota > Metazoa > Arthropoda > Arachnida > Ixodida > Ixodidae > Rhipicephalus > Rhipicephalus sanguineus. Next base: position 123,089,717 of record NC_051178.1, on the reverse strand, counting down.
TTTTTTTCTTATAATTCCTTAATCCCTTTTCCCCAGTGCAGGTTAGAGAACCGGACGCGCGTCTGGTTCAGTTCCCTGCTCTACCTTAATCTCCTTCTCCGAACATACCCCAGCTACGTGAGCATATAAATCTTTTCTCTGAAGTGCCCCGAAAAAAAAAAAGCAGCACGTATGCGAGTGAATAATTGTTAGGTTGCTGTATTAATTAGAGTTCGTTTAACGTGCATGTTAGTATAGTCCATTCATTAGTCAAACTAGTTAGCCTGCCAAGATTAATGGTCCTATATAGCCCATACGAACAACGAACGAAAAAGAGACGAACCCTCCTTGCGTCGTATCATCGAAACATTATTTTAATATCTGAAAGGGGGCTGCACCAGCGCACAAAACCTGAAGGCAAGACTTCATTATAAAACAAGCTCAATAACTTGGAGGTGAAATGGAGCACGTTTCATAAGGACGAAGAGCTTGTTAGAAGCGAAAGTAGTATTTTGAGAAGACATCGCCTGATCGACAAGTGAAATTGTATTAGACGAAGAAAAAAAACAGTGAGAAAAATTTTGTAGCTGCATAGAATAACGAATACTGTTCTTCTTCCTTATATTTAGCAAGGAACTCTTAACCTTTGTTTAGTTTTCTTCGAATAAAAAAGTGAACAAATTTATTGTAGCAGACCGCATAATATTGACCAGAGATGAAGTCACTCGCGAGAAACGTCCATGATGTTGGTTTGTGCCCGCAATTACAATAAAAAATGTTGCAGTGGCTTAGCTCGGCTATGCCAGGATAACGTAGCGTTAGCAAAGGTTCAGCTGATTGTTCTTAGCTTTCCTGATTGTCTTACTGCTGGTCCAATGACACAGACATGGTATACATATTACGTGGCACATGCATATTTATTTTGCCAGGCAACTACTTCGGGATCCGATGAGTTAAGCTTCTGCGCTCTTCTGCGCCCTCCTTCTCCATGGCTAAACCACACTGGCAAACGCCAGTCAGAGGCGCTATCAAGCGGCTCCAGCGCGGTGTCAGACGGCGACTACACAGCGAAGGCGAATAGCTGTGCGCGCGCCGGCGCCAGTAAGTCTACGTCGGCTATGACGTCACTCCTCTGGAAAGCGCAGACCGGCGGCAGCGAGTCGCGCGCGGCAGCGTCGGAGTGCGCGGGAGGTGCCGGCTCCGATGGCACCGATGCGCCAGCTGTGTGACATTACTGATCCTCGCGCATGCGCAGCACGGCTCTTGAGGAGCCACACGAAACTGGCTTGGCTAGGCCAGTGTAGCTGACGCTACAAAATAAAGCGTTGCAGTAGTCGTGCATTTTGCGCTAGAGGAAACCGTAAAACTCTGAGCACTAAGGCGGTTCCAGGTTCATCTGGCAAAAATGGTTCTACCAAATTGTTAATCTTGTTTCACTACCTATACTCATTCACATTGTGCTCTGCACTTTCATTTCAGTCATCGTGTCCCTGGAGGAACGCCAGCGGCAATCCTCCTTTACGCTACTTACTGCCGGAAAAATATCTGCACTCGTTTTCTTTGAAAATTTACCTAGTGCATTTTGGTTATACTCATATTGCTGGTAAGGAAGAAACATCTTTTAGAGCAAAAAAAAAGAAACGATTAGAGAGATTATGGGTAACACTGTTGCCCTCTGACGTTTCTGCTTTTTTAGTTCTTGCAGCGCTCAAGATGTCCTGTCAAAAACTTTGTGTGAGCATGTGCACTGTATCACCATCAATCACAACTACTTTCTTTTCTGCCGCTGGAGACGGGTTGTCGACGGAAGTATGCATTAGCTGCCCATGACTGTACAAAGACCACAACTGTCTAAGACTTTTGAGCGTGTCCAGCATTTGTTAATTAGGTCTTAGAAAGGAATGGACCTGCTTTCGCAAGGGCGATTGATTTTTTTAGTCCATTGGTCTCTACGTGCAATTTCCTGAGTTACGGTGCAGCATCTATGAAAGCAAGCTGAAATACGGGAGCCCTCATTAGCCTTCCGAGTCTCATTGTAATTCGCGATGAAGCACGACCCTAATGCGCTGCTAATGGACAGCCGACGTCTAGCTCTCGAGTACTCCGCATCCGCTCGATCAGCGCATTGTGACCGGAACGTTTCAGGAGTGCATTTTTCATCGAGGCTCTACATACGGCACTGATATCCGTTGAGACTGCTCTAAATCAGCCTATTATCTCGATATGTAGGTTCATAGCGGTGCTAATTGAAAGAAACCATCCGTAACTTGAGTAACCGCCCACAGCAACACATCTGGGTATAGCTCTCATTCGGTGATATTAGAGTGACTGTTAGTCCACGCTCACCTTAAGCCTAACCTTCTTAAATAAAACACTGTCTATTGGATTGTTCAAACCACCCCACTAAAGTTAGATTGCTGGGGGGGCTTTCAAGTGTGCCCATTTGAAATGGCTTGCTGCGATTCTTTTTCAATCAACCAACCAAAGCCTCGCTCCCCAAGCGTATAAGCACGCAAGTTTCTTCCTTTCTTTACGTTACTAGATCGGTTTCACTTGTTGCGCAAGAAGGCTCATCGAATATACTTCTTTTTCTTTTTTTGCTAATTCCGCTGAAGACATTCCGCGTTTTCTTCGGCTTCAAACAAAGTACTTCAAATGCACTAGTGAAAACAGTTTTCCTTTGCGTACATGAACGGAGTTCAACGGCCCAACATTCGGCACTGGAAAGGTAAGACTGCTCGCGCATCGATTTCTCGTTTCGCAGGTAGCAGCAGCAGCTAAGTCGTTTCTCGCGCTTCAGAAGTTACATCGCTTGCGCAGACAACGAACGCTGTACGCCACACGAAACGAAGACCTGAAAGAAACGATGGTACCAACGGCAGTGGATGAAACAAGCAAATGTACTCGACGTGTGTTTTGTTTCGTGGATAGTCTTCGCGTCGCCTGCTCAACCTTCTTCTTCTCGTATACCAACGACATCGTTTTGCGCTCCCGTTTTAAAACTAGAGCTGAGCTGTTCTCCCCCGTGGCAGCTTTCCACCGTCAACGCGCTTCGGAGTGTTCCGCCTTTCGAAGAACCTTGCGCGCACGCTCCATCGTTTTGAGCGATACATTTTCCTCGATATAGACGCTCACGCAAGCTTAGCGCGTAGTCATTTTTCCTCCTTGTTCCAAGCTCGTCGAGCGCATAGGAAAGTAAGGTAAAGAAGATCCGCAAAAAAGAAGTCATTTCTCGAAAAACGAAGACGTCGTCAGCGTAGCGAGCTCACGGTACAGCCGCGACGCGACGATGCATGCCATTGGCATACAGACAGGAGGAAGCGCGGGAGTCTGGAAGCAGCGAACTTCTGGTGAAACCGAAGCGGCAGGAGTTGGATACGCCCGCTCCGTGCATTCACTTCTGGCTCGACTCTGCTTACGATCACATCAGCCGCAGCGGACACACGCGTCGGACACGAAAAGGGCGGCTCGCCTCCCTGCGGTAAAGACGGCGACGAGAAATTCGTGTACATCTTTTCTTTTGCCGAGAGCTTCTTTTTTTACCTTGCCGGTGGTGCGGCTGACGATGTTTCGGGAAACTTCGGGGCGGCGCTCTTGACCGCCGCATCTCTTCTTTCCCCGCTGCTTCTCATGCAAATGCTACGCTGGTTGTCGGCATGACTCGAGTTTTGTATCAGCTGGTTTTGGTCGACCGTATCGTTTCAAAGTACGTTCAAAAGATTGTTTCAAAAATTTCGTTCGGCGATAAGAATACGCAGAAGGTTCATGACTTTCTCATCTCGTTTTTTTTTGTTGTTGAAAAGAAGGTAAATGAAGCAGTTGTCATTTCTTGGCGACGGCTGCCCCTTTACACATCGGTTGATAGCATAAAAAATTATTAAAAAATACAGAAGTTAAGAAACAAAAGGAATATATGTGCATATATACAGTCCTGCATTTGGTAAGTTCTAACGTTCTCGTTTTAACTTTGTCGATGCTCCACTTAAAGCGTTAGAGAAAGCAAGAAGTAACATCTCTCTGGTTCTGAGCAATTTCTAGCCTTTTTAAGTTTACCTTCTGATAGCCGCTTGCCACGTTCTTTTTTCTTTCACTCATAAGCACTAAGATAGGCAAAAGAAAATGAAAGAAAGCGCGACATAGCGTAACTGCTATCATTCTATGAAAGGCGTTAATAATCAATGACGTCGAAACCAGCAAAACCCCGCGATCTCTTTCTTGGATCATTATGATTTTTTTTCTATCAATTCCTTCTCGCTTGCTTGTCCTACGCGTGCTCCTTAATGCATACTGCTTTATGCTCCTTGTGCATACTGTACTTTCTGGAAAGAGTCGATACTCTAACCATTAATCTTTGAACGAAAATGAAAAATTTGTATTAATTTTCTGCTTTGGGACGTCAGACACAATGTGCGCTTCGCATAATGCGCCACGCTTCTAACAATCATATATGTAGGTTACTGTATAACATGGTATATGGTGCATAAATAGATATATGATGCGTGTCTAGTCACGAAGGCTGCAGTAAGGTGAGCTACCACATAGAAATATT